>NC_067476.1:16145797-16445797 GCF_947179515.1 Apodemus sylvaticus | reverse complement strand
CATGATGATGATCATCTTGATGTGTTCTTGGATTTAGTTTGTGAGAATTTTATTGTGTATTTTTGCATCAATCTTCATAAAGGGATTGGTCTGAAGTTCTCTTTCTTTGTTGAATATTTGTGTGGCTTCATTGAACAAAGTGTATATTGTTCCTTCTGTTACTATTTTGTGGAATAGTTTGAAAAATATTGGTGCTAGGTCTTCTTTGAAGTTCTCATAGAATTCTACACTAAACTCATCTGGCCCAATCTTTTTATTTGGTTGGGAGACTTCTAATGACTGCTTCTATTTCTATGGGGGCTATGGGACTGTTTGGATGATTTATGCGATCCTGATTTAACTTTGCTACTTAGTATCTGTCAAGAAAATTGTTCATTTCATCCAGATTTTCTAGTTTTGTTGAGTATTGGCTTTTGTAGTAGGATCTGATGATTTTTTGAGTTTCCTCAATTTCTGTTTGTTTCCGTGTTCATTTCTGACTTTGTTAATTTGGATACTGTTTCTGTGCCTTCTGGTTAGACTGGCTCAGGGTTTATCTATCTTTTTGATTTACTCAAAGAAACAGCTCCTGGTTTGATTGATTCATTGTATAGTTCTCTTTGTTTTACTTGGTTGATTTCAGCCCTGAGTTTGATTATTTCCTGCTGTCTACTCCTTTTGGGTGTATTTGCTTCTTTTTGTCCTAGAGCTTTAAAGTGTGTTGTCAAGCTGCTTGTCTGTGCTCTTCCCTGTTTCTTTTTGGAGGTCTTAGTTTCTTTTGCTGAGGTTCTTGTGTTTGACTCCTGCCATCTGTTTATCTCTGGTGTTAGTTGATCTTGCTGTCTGTGACTTGGGTTTGTCCTTTCTGTGGGCCTACGAGCCTGTGATCTTAGGTCTGTTAGCACTCCCAGAGAGACCAGCTCTCTCAGGGTGGAATTTGGGTAAGGAAGGCTGTGGGATACCCTTAGCTCCAGGGTACAGATGGAGGCTGGAAGGATCCTGTGTCCCTTGTGCTCCTGGCAGTTCCCTTTTGGACAGTTATTTGTGCAAATGTAGTGATCTCACCTGTGTGCTTAGGCATGAGAACATTCCTGCGAGAACAGCACTGTCTGGGTGGGATTTGATTATAGAGGTCTGTGGGTCACTCTTAGCTCTGGGGCACAAATGGAGATCAGAAGTGTGTAAAGTTCTAAAAACTTACATTGGTTTCCTCTTTTTGTTTGTGCTGGTGCTTTCTGGTTTACTCTGCATCACAGTCATGTGATGAGTCTTAACGTTTATGTTGCCCACCCACAGGACAGAGTAAGTTGGAAAAGTAGCCATCTGACATCAATCTTGGGTTTCAAGTGTGTGCATGCACATGTTCTGTCATACAAACACAGATGTACACATATGTGCTCCCCCAACACACGTATATACACATCTCCCCAAGACACACACACACACACACACACACACACACACACACACACACACACACGAGAGAGAGAGAGAGAGAGAGAGAGAGAGAGAGAGAGAGAGAGAGAGAACGAGGCACCAGAAATATCATGTAGAGATTCAGATGGAGAAAATGAGGAAGGAATTGTTTTTTTTTTTTAATTTTTTTTATTCGATATAATTTATTTACATTTCAAATGATTTCCCCTTTTCTAGCCCCCCCCCACTCCCCGAAAGTCCCGTAAGCCCCCTTCTCTTCCCCTGTCCTCCCTCCCACCCCTTCCCAGTTCCCCGTTCTGCTAGTGGCTGCGTAATGTGATCCTCACCCAATTACAGTCACTTTCTCTTGGTTCTGTTCTATAGATCACTGAGCTTGGAACTGTTATTGAAGATAATAAAGTAGGACTCATATTTACTTTCAACAAACTTTCAAATATTGTATTGTCTGTTCCCCAAACCTAGACTTGTATTCAATAGTCATGAGGTAAAGCCTAGATATTTCAAAAAGATTTCCCAAATGGTTCTATTACATAGCTACAGTTGAGACCATTGGTCTTGACACTATGTGCTTTGACATTTACTGAATTTTTCCTAAAAATCCTCCCACAAGTTTCTTCCACTTGAGTAGTAGTAATGGCTAACACGTGCAATACTCAGTAGTTTTCTGTTATTGTTTTCAGTTTTCTCCTGTGCCAAGCCAGCCACTCATTCCCAAATCTTATGAGACAGTTGTTAGTAAAATTTCATTGTTTTAGTCTTTTAGAAAAGGTCTTTGCAGCCTAGGCTGGCCTGGCACTTCCTGTGCAGCCCAGGCTAGTCTTGAACACCTTCAACTCTGCCTGCCCCAGTCTTCTCTGGCCTGAGGTTACAGGCATGAGAAATCATCGCTGAATGATAGATTTTATTACACACCTCTTCCCATGAAGTACAGAGACATCAAGTAATTGCATGAAGGCAGTTATTGTCAGTCTTGTCAGTCTGAGAATCTCCTGTTCACTTGCATGTATACTGTATTGCCTTTCCAAATGAAACTCAGTTCTTATTTCTCTTAAACTGCATCTAAGTCTAGAACATCATTATATCCTATGCAAATTACTAACAGGCTCTCTGATCTCCAATCTGTACCATAGTCCCCATTGTTAATCCAATGAAGCATGTTGTACAAACCAGCACACATGCACCCACAGCTTTTGGAGTTTGAGTCTTCAAGGCTGTAATCAACTCTGAATAATTCTAAGATTTCCTTATTGCCATTTCATTTGAGGTTTTTGCATCCCTGATACTTGGTGTTCTACCTTCCTTATATGTTTACTATGAATCTACAGCCATGTATATGACTGTATTGTAAGCTATTAAGATGTAACATTGATGTGATTTTTTCAAGTGCATTGGCATAGTTTGTAATTGAATTTTATTGCTTGATGACTGAAAAGACTGTATTATATATATTTATGAAATATTTTCCATATCAGCTGGTCACAAAACACACACACACACACACACACACACACACACACACACACACACACACATATATATATATATATATATGTATGTATATATATATTCCTAAGGACTCATTAACAGCAAGAATATTGTTTTACTTGACAATTTGTAAAGCAGTTATTAAAAGTTTTATTTTTATCTCTTACCAAATTGTACATTTTCTCTTGACTCCTACTGCTGAATCCTGGGTAATTCCCTCCTATAACTCTCCTTCTCAATTCTTCTTATTTTTCTACCTTTTATTCCTTGGTTTCTGCGAAACCCCTAGTCTTTTGTTCAGGAGTATTAGGTGATGATCATATATAACATCTTCTACTTGGTAATAATTCTACAGGCCAGTGTGTTGTACACTCAGCAGCATAATTCTAGTGTATTTTATCTGATCTCCCACTGAGCCTGAGAAAGCAGTCTTCTGCTACATATGTCCTGAGGGCCATGGACCAAACCATGTATGACCTTTGGTTGGTTGCTTAATCTCTGGGAGATCTGAGGAGACTGTGCTAATTGATGCTTGTGGTTCAACTATGGGGTTGCCATCCCTTTTAGCTCCTTCAATACTTTCCCTAACTTTTCCACAGGAGTCTCTGACCTCAATTAAATGGCTGGCTGTAAGTATCTGCATCTGTCTCAGTCAGCTGCTGTTAGAACTTGTCAGAGGATAGCTAAGCTAGGCTCCTGTCTGCAAGCACAACATGACATCAGTAATAATGCCAGGGTTTGGTGCCTGTGCATAGTATGGATTCCACGTTGGGCTATTCACTGGATGGCTGTTACTTTCTGCCATTTGAGAATACATTGAAAATGAATGATCTGCAATCAACACATGGGTCTTCAGTTGACTATTGCCAGCATCTTGATCTTGATACTGTTTTCCAGAACTGTTAGAAATAAATTTATGTTGTTTAAGGCAACATAAATTGGTCAATTGACAACAACAAGTGGTTAATGATCACTTGTTATAATAGCCATACTTGGTGGAGACAGTGTCTAATTAACTTAATATTAAAATGTTTAGATCCTGAAGTAACCTTCTAATTTATACTGTGAATATTGAGTTGTTTGCCACTATTCATTTACTTCTATAAAATTGTGCTTTTGTTGTAATTAAAGGAATATATTTAGTATTTCAAATTACTGTCAGAATGTGGGTGGCAGACAGCATGTGATCATATTTTTTATCTTGCATTTTCTTAAATACATTTTACCAATCAAATATTGTTGTATTTTGTCATGATATTTAGAAGGTTATGATTTTTCATTTATTTAATTAATCCATGTTTCAAACTTTTAGGGAATTTTGTATCTCACTAAAAACTAGGAACATGTCTTTGAGTAACTAGCCATATACTGTTTGGTTCATCATGATTTTTTATTGTCCCTGTATCCAGCTTTTATGTATGTATGCAGTTATTTATTTTAAAATATAATACTTTAGAATAGTTTTCAGCATGCAGCAAAATTAAACAGAAAGTGTAGAATTCTTATATATCCTTTCTTATTACATATTCACATCCATTTTCTTGGCTATCAATCCCCTGCACCAAAGTTACACGTTCATCATAATTTAATAAGCTCATGGGCACAGGGGAAAGTTTCCTGAACAGAATACCAATAGCTTATGCTCTAAGATCAAGAATTGACAAATGGGACCACATAAAGTTACAAAGTTTCTGTAAGGCAAAGGACACTGTCAAAAGGACAAAATGGCAACCAACAAATTGGGAATAAATCTTTACCAACTCTACATCCAATAGAAGGCTTATATCCAAGATATACAAAGAACTCAAGAAGGTAGACTCCAGAGAGCCAAATAACCCTATTAAAAATGGGTTACAGAGCTAAACAAAGGATTTTCACCTGAGGAATATCAAATGGCTGAGAAGCACCTATAGAAATGTTCAACATCCTTAGTCATTAGGGAAATGCAAATTAAAACATCCCTGAGATTTCACCTCACACCAGTTAGGATGGCTAAAATAAAAAACTCAGGAGAAAACAGGTGATGGCGAGGATGTTGGTGGACTTGCAAGCTGGTACAACCACTCTGGAAATCAGTATGGCAGTTCGTCAGAAAACTGAGCATGATACTACTGGAGGACCCAGTAATACTACTCCTGGGCATATACCCAGAGGATTCCGCAGCATGTAATAAGGACATATGCTCCACTATGTTCATAGCAGCCCTATTTATAATAGCCATAAGCTGGAAAGAACCCAGATGTCCCTCAATGGAGGAATGCATACAGAAAATGTGGTGTATTTACACTATAAAATACTACACAGCTATTAAAAATACTGAATTTGTGAAATTCTTAGGCAATTGGGTGGAACTGGAGAATGTCATCCTGAGTGAGGTGATCCAATCACAAAGAACACACATGGTATGCACTCATTGATAAGTGGATATTAGCCCAGAAGCTTGGAATACCCAAGAAACAATCCACATATCAAATGATGCCCAAGAAGCTGAAAGGAAAGGCTCCTGGTCCTGAAAAGGCTCAGTGCAGCAGTGTAGGGGAGTACCAGGACAGGGAAATGGTAAAGGGGTTGATTGGGGAATGGGGGAGGGAAGAGGGATTATGAGACTTTTGGGGAGGGAGGATCCAGGAAAGGGGAAGTCAATTGAGATGTAAAATGGTAAAAAAATTGCAATAAAATTCTGTCTTCTAGACATGGGAACTTTATTGTACTTATAAACTCACAACAGCTAGAAATACTGTGGAAAACCTGTGCAAGATCAATCCAGTAAACATTTGGCATAGGTCAGCTGCATCAACTGAGTGGCTATTAGTAGTTGCTGGGAGAGTTTGGAAGAAAAACTGTTCCTATATACCAGTGAGTGCCAGCACATTGATATACACTTGTGCAGTACTTACTGGACTTAGTGGATTATAAAATAGTGAAAACCATCAAGATAGGAAGGGATGTGTTGAGCGAGACATAGGGATAATTGGAAGGGTTAGAAGGGGAAGTAGGTAGTAGACATATTTCATTGTATATACATATTAAATTCTCAAGAATAAAGAAACATGCTATTATTCTATAAAAAGCCACTTACTGATAATGAAATTCAGAAATTCACGTTATGGTCACTCCTGTACACTTGCTGAAATAAGACAAATGTAAAGGCATATATTAATCACAGAAGCATCATTCAGAGTCACATTGTAGTAGTAAGGATTGATTTAAAGAGTGGCTGTACCAATTTGCAATTCCATCAGCAATGGAGAAGTATTCCTTTTTCTCCATATCCTCACCAGTTTCTTCTGTCACCTGAGTTTTTGATCTTAGTCATTCTGGTTGCTGTAAGGTAGAATCTCAGGGTCATTTTGATTTGTATTTCCCTGATCACTAAGGGCTTTGAACATTTCTTTAAGTGCTTCAGTCATTCAAGATTCCTGTTTTTTGATTGTGGGTTTTTTTTTTTTTTTTTTTTTTTTTTTTTTTTTTTTTTTTTTGTGGTTAGCTTCTCGAGTTCTTTATATATTTTGGACATTAGTCCTCAATTGGATTGTGGTTAGAGAAGAATTTTTTTTAATTTATTGATATATTTATTTACATTTCAAATGATTTCCCCTTTTCTGGACTCCCACTCCCCCGAAAGTCCCATCAGTCCCCTTCCATCCCCCTGTTTTCCCACCCAACCCTTCCCACTTCCCTGTTCTGATTTTGCTCTATACTGCTTCACTGAGTCTTTCCAGAACAAGGGGCCACTCCTCCGTTCTTCTTGTACCTCATTTGATGTGTGGATTATGTTTTGGGTATTCCAGTTTTCTAGGTTAATATCCACTTATTAGTGAATGCATACCATGATTCACCTTTTGAGTCTGGGTTACCTCACTTAGTATGATGTTCTCTAGCTCCATCCATTTGCCTAAGAATTTCATGAATTCATTGTTTCTAATGGCTGAATAGTACTCCATTGTGTAGATATACCACAGTTTTTGCATCCACTCTTCTGTTGAGGGATACCTGGGTTCTTTCCAGCATCTGGCAATTATAAATAGGGCTGCTATGAACATAGTAGAGCATGTATCCTTATTACATGGTGGGGAATCCTCTGGGTATATGCCCAGGAGTGGTATAGCAGGATCTTCTGGAAGTGAGGTGCCCAGTTTTCGGAGGAACCGCCAGACTGCTTTCCAGAGTGGTTGTACCAATTTGCAACCCCACCAGCAGTGGAGGAATGTTCCTCTTTCTCCACATCCTTGCCAACACCTGCTGTTTCCTGAATTTTTAATCTTAGCCATTCTGACTGGTGTAAGGTGAAATCTCAGGGTTGTTTTGATTTGCATTTCCCTAATGACTAATGAAGTTGAGCATTTTTAAAGGTGTTTTAGAGAAGAATTTTTTAAAAGTTAAAAATCAGGATTCCTATAAATTTCATTAACTGAGATTAGTTCCTTATAATAATATTCCACCTTTTCTTCTATCTTTATCCTTTTTCCATACCCAATCTATTGAAATTTATTTGTGGAAGGAACACTTTTTTTCTTTGATGATATTTCTATTTTTGATTTGTCTTTTATCCCTACATTCAGCACAGTGTATTAATTTGTACTATGTATTTCTGTTAGCTGAAAATTCTGTAAGATTGATATTTAGTCTTTTTTTAAAATTTTTTATTTGATATATTTTTATTTAAATTTCAAATGATTTTCCCTTTTCTGGCTCCCCACTCCTGAAAGTCCCATAAGCCCTCTTCCCTTCCCCTGTTCCCCCATCCACCCCTTCCCACTTCCCTGATCTGGTATTGCCCTATACTGCTGCACTGAGCCTTTCCAGAGATAGCTCCAGCATAGATCTGTGGTTGTCTCAGCAAGACATGGGATGTCTAGTTGTCATTTTTCTTGTGACTTTAGCGGCTATTTGTGTACATTAGAGCAGTTTATTATAACAGAAATCAAATCAACTTAGCTGTGGGCAGGGTATTGAGTGGGCTGGAGGGAGATGAAATTTTTTTAAATTCTAGGAGTGTATCTAGAGTGATTACTGTGAAATTAATCACATTATTACTTCATCTGCACACAATTGGAACCTCCTGGGGTTAGTAGAATCCCAGAATGAATATATGTCACATAAGCTTGCTTCATTGCAGTGACCTGACCTTCAGAAAAGTTTTTATGGAAAGTGATAAAAATGGGGGTTTATGGGAGGAATATATATATATGTCTAGACATATATCTTGGTGTATGATTTTAGATACAGAGGAAAAATGAGGCTAATGTTATATTCCCTGTCTTAAAGTAATTGGGAACGAGACAACTATAAATAAATTATATTAATTTTATAATTTTATAGCTTGGTATTTGTACCAAGAAGACCAAAGAAAGTAGAATGAGGTACAATATTAAATTCAAGAGATAAGAAGAGGGAATTATCAGCTATGCCAGCAGTGTGCTTGGGAGTGAAGAATAAGTGCTGAGGTAGAGTACATAATGACGGAATCAAGTAGAGTATATATGGAGAGACATTTCCTCATCCTTGGATCCCAGAACTGTTAGGGTTCTGCCTAAGCCCCACCCTGCAATTACCTCGCAACAGTCAGCTATGCCCCTCTCCACCATTACCTCGCAACAGCTAGGTAGGCCTGGCTTATAAAAGAGGGTACAAGGCCCCTCCTCTTTTCTTATTCCTCTTGCCTCTCTTCATCTCTTATTCCTCTTGGCCCTCTTGGGCTCTCCTCCCCTAGCCCCTCTGTCCATGTGGTCATGGCCATCCTCCACTTCTCTTCTCTCTCCCTCTCTCTGCCTTTCTCCACCTCCACTATCTCATTAACTCCCATCCTTTGCCCTGAATAAACTCCATTCTATACCATGTTAGTGTGTGCCTAGTCCTTCGGTGGAAGGAATGCCTGGGCACGGGCCCACCTAGGCACCCTCTTCCCCCACACCGCCATATACCATATACTCTAAAACCTCTTTCTCTTCTCATGAACATAATAATGGTGCCAAGACTTGGATTCAAGAACTCTGCAGGTCTGCTTGCCAGCTTGCCATTTCATCCACAACCTTGCTTACTAGCTCTGGACTGGTAAGCTCCCTAAGCCCCACTGGTCAGAGTGACTGTCCACATGGTCCTAGGTATTTCTTGAGCTTGGAGCTACCCCTGTGTTGTCCTTGAGGATGGGAGATGTTCAGCTTTTCACTGACCCTCATTCCCTTGGGTCACTCTGTAATTTTCACCCTTTCTCTCTCTCTCATTTGCGACCTGCTAGTTTGGCTGGGTTTGCTGGAAATGGAGGTTTGAGTCCCAGAGCTGCTGTGCCCAGGACTTGGCCTCTCTTCTCCTTCCCTCCTAGTTCTCTGATCCCCAGAGCCAAGCAGTCTGTGTTTGTGCTCTTGTGGCAGTGTGGCACCTTTGCTAGGATATAAAACAAGCTATGTTAGGTACTTCTTTTTCCCTCCCACCACGGGCTACAACTTCTGCTGTTGGCAGGAAGTTCTGCCCTACAGCTGCATACACCTGAAACCTCACCCCTATCTATCATGGGTGGCTAAAAGTCCTACTCTGTTGCCGGTCAGGCTTCCACTGGTAGGCACACCACCTACAAACATATTCACATTTCTGCTACCAGATAACAAATTCCCACAAACACACATTGGCATAGTAATTGGTAAGGCTTTTCTTCTATTGGCCAGAGGGAATCTTAGACTCAGATGAGCCCTGGCCAGTCTGTTTTTTGAGCTAAGGTTGGCTTCCAATGCCCAGTTCAATACAACTGGCCTTCTGGCTGACATTTGTGTTAGGACATTAGGCTCTTCTTGGTTGGACCCCTCACTAGGAAGTAACCCAGGCCCCTCTAGCTCTCACAGCTACTGAAAACCCTGGTCCAGGTTGGGTGCTTCTTTGACGTTCTGAGAATGTCAGCCTCCAGCCCCTAGGCCTTCTTGTAATGACCTGAATTTCTAGCTTGGCCTTACCATGTGCCAGGAGCATGGTCACTTAGATCTTGATGCCAGGAGATCTCGATACCAGGAGCCATTCTTACTTAGTTCTCAAAACTCCCTCCTTTCAGCCATTTCTAGTCTGCCTTTTCTGGCTTGCTTTTAGAAAGAAATATCCTAACTTAAAGATTAATCAAATAGTTAAATAGTCAATACATGTAGAACTCACTTGAATGGGCTAGATTAAACGGAGCTCACCTGTGCTTAGGTTATCATGACCCCTTTATTGTACCAAGATTCCTGCAGCTATAGCTAGCTTTTCCCAGAAATTCTGAAAAACTTTCTGAGAAATGATGCCAGCCCCCTGAGATTGTTCTCCCTTTACCTCTCCCTACATTTGCTTGCTTCCCTTTATATTGCCTTGTGTAAAAAAATAAAATTTGACAGCTTGATAAGAATACTGTCTTGCTGTCTTTCTCTTGTGTCTCTTGTCTCTTGCCTTCTCCTAGGTGGTCTGGGGACCCTGTTGACTGTCCTGCGGGTTGGGACACTCTGGTGCCCAACAGTGAGGCCCCTGTGGCGTCATTAAGGAGAAGGAAGCTGTAGGACCCAGGGAAGAGCTCTTCACCTGCAGCTCCAGGAGTGGATAGGTCGAGGCATGGTTGACCCGCCAGCGCTCGGCCAGGGAATAATCTCCATGGTGACAACATCTCAGAAGGTGAGACATGGGACAAGGATTTATTCAGCCTGTTTTAAGGCCAAAGAAATCTCTCAAAATGTGAGGGGATAGGGTAAAGAAAAAAGATCTTAAGTATTTTCTAGACTTTGTCGGACAAATTTATCCCTGGTTCCCAGAGGAAGGAACTATACAGATAAGAAAACTTGGGCTAGAGTAGGTGATTGTTTTAGAGATTACTATACAACTTTTGGTCTGGAAAGAAATTCTGGTCACTGCCTTTAACTACTGGTCTTTGATTAATGGTATTATTCAGAATTTCTCCCCCTTTCAGGATCTAGTTTCTGAGGGATAGCGTTCTCTGAAAAAGTACTCATCTGGATACTGTCTCTGTGCTCTCTTATCCCTCCTGCCTCTGTTGTGATTGATACAGAGGAGGGAAATTAATATGGTCTCTCTTTATGTCTGCTCTTTCCCTAATTTCTCAAAAAGACCAAAGTCTATCCTTCTCTACAAACTCTGAAATCTAGTCATAATCCAAGTGCTGACACTATCATCTGGGGAGGAAGCTCACTTGGAGAAGAAAGCTGCCAGCAGAAGAGCCACTAAAAAAATTTCTTCTCTCCACCAAATGGTAGAGAGCTGCAGGGAGCATGTAGCCCTCTTAAAGGTTCTACAAAATTTAGAGGGACAGATGGCCATTCTATCTTCAGTACTTATTTCAAAGACAAATACCCAGAATAAGCCAGAGCCAAAACCCTTGCACATAAGTACAAGCTCCTTGACTTTAAAATTTTAGAAAAATTAAAGTCCACAGTCTTAAAGCTGCATCTTAAAGGGCTTGCAGTTCTGGGGCAAGTGGACTAACAGATATTTCTCCTAAAATTTTTTTCTACAATGATAAGATTGGGTTCAAAGTTCTTTTTTCCCTTAAAAAATGTTTGGTTTAAATCTATGAGATTCGTGTAATTGGTTCATTTTTATTTCTTAATTGGTCTTAAAGGTATAAATGTCCTACATGTCTTGACTATAGAGTATTGGCGCATAAGTTGTTATACACAATTTAAAAGGTATAATAATGGTAACAAAAGGTAAGATTAAAACTGATAATTCAGCATTAGAGCTATCTTAAGCAATATGTGGCATAACACCACCTAAAAAAAACAGGCCTCTAAGATATTTCTAAACTGACATAAGGTTTTATGTGGTTCTTATCCTAGAAATTAGACTTATACAAATTAAGATTTAAAATAATGCCTCTTTGATAAATTACACTGTCATACATTCGAACATATGAACTGATAGACAAACTTTGCAGTGTGAAAGTAATGTGTTTGCCATTAATTTTAAGGAGAAAAGATTGTTTAAAACTGGGATTTGCTTTCAAAAATTGTAGTTATGCTTTAATATTTCAGGTCCCTTTTGTTATTTGACCTTCATACAATGGGGTGGGGTTACAGGCTACTCCTTACAGGACTGTTGGGTGTAGGTCTGGACTTATCTTGCAGGCCTTACCTAGAGAGTTTCTGTCCAAAAGAACATTTTTAACAGATTCATACAGATGTGGCTCAAAATAAAGTTCAAACTTAGATCTCAGAAAGATTAATAGGGCTATATAGAAATTATGAAGGCATTAAAATTTGGCCTGCCTACTCCATACACAATTATTATAGATTTAAAGTTTTTTTTTTTTTTTTTTTTTTTTTTTTGCTTTGCAGATCCTGATAATTTTAAAAGAACATAAGCTAACTTTAAAAAACCAATAAAACAACTTCATTAAAAAGTTTATCCTCACAAAATGGCTAATAGCCTTACCTTATATGAAAAAAAAGTTTTGTCTCTACTTCAATACAAAAAGGTAAGGTCTTAAATTTTTATTCATAGAATTTTATTATAGGCCTTTGCTCTTAACAATGGGTGTTTTAAATTTCTAAGTAATAATTTTCGAAAGGTGTTAAGATAAATTATTTGGCTAAGACACTGCTTTAAGCTTGCCCCAAGAGGATTTAAGCCTCTGATGTTCTCAAGGTAAATGAAAAATAAATACGAAGAGACATAACTTAGAGAAAGCTACCGTAAATATTTGTCAACAGTTTATGATATGTGTTCACTTCCATTCCTTGACAAAGAGAACATTAATGTAAAATCTCTCCAAATAAAGTTTTAACATCCCCCAATAAAGATTTGTTTGATAATAAAGTGTTACAAGATAAAACCATAAAAATATTTTTAAAAGAAATGTTTTAAGAGCCTGATAAAATTTTTTCCTTATTTCAAACAGCAATTAAATTGATTATTACTCATTGTTAATCTATTACATGGCAAGCTTTTTTGACAAAATTAATAATTATTATCAAAAAATAAATTTTTAAAAATTGCTTCCATACATGTTTTTGTATTTCTATACATATATCCCATAAAAATACATCTACTTTGGGAGTAAAGCTCATATAATTAGATCACATGTTTATTCTTTTGAGTTTCCCCTTGCTTCAGCAGATAATTGAATTGGGTGCTGTAGCTTCTATTTTTAAAATGTTAAAAATCAAACATTTGATTTATATATTGATAATATATATATAGCTCATGGCTTACAGTTGCTTGAAATTGTTTCTTTTTAAAAATTCTGATAATTCTTAAATTTTACAATTATTTATTCAAATACAATTCAAGTTAAAAATTAATTAAAAATATACATATACATATACATATTGACAGCTTTTCAAGCTTTCTTGTTACAACTGTTTTAACAGAAAAAATAACAAAAATAAAATAAAATAAAATTAGTTATTATATATGTTATTTTTCTTTACTAAATGCTCCATCAGATTAAGACAAATATTATAACTGACTATTGCAGTCAGTTATTTGAGATGTTTTATTAACAATTTAATATTACTCATATTACTGAGATTCCTTATAATCCTAAAGACAAGATATTGTGGAACAGGCCTATAGAACTTTAAAACAATATTTTTATAATAAAAGATGGGAGAATCACATCTCTAAATACCACAAATATTTTAAAATCTTAATGCCAAGAAATTTTCTGAGTGTGGAGAAGTTTTTTCTGCATGTTTGTGTTTTTTCTGCAGAATGCTGAAGGAACATGCTAGCTGCCAGAGTATGCTAATGCTGAGACAAAGAATGATGCTGTTTATAGTCATTCAAACTGGCCACAGTCCTCAACACCTTTGGATGCCTCCTACTAATGCTGACACCACAGACATCTACAGACTCAACATCCCTCTTTGAATGACAATTTTATTTAGCTAAAAATTAGACAAATTATAAACAGATTAAAAGGGGAAATATTAGGTACTGCTGATTGCCCCATTTCAGAGTGTCAAAAGACCATATATTTAAATTTTAAAGATTTCAAGTATAGACCAGGTAGAATGTGACCTGCCTTTTATTTTCTTTAAGACATCCACAGAATTTACTTTTGTTGTTTGGGACCCTTGGGAGAGCCTCTGGACTTCTCCTTATGGGATTATTTTCAAATAAAACACAATTTTGCATCCCCAGCTAGTTTCTAACAGATGATGAATCCTGCAAGGCCTATAATCCCTCTATAAAGGGATGGTGCCCACCTTTACAAATTAAATTTACCACCTATGCAAAATCTCCCAATCTATATTGTCAAAAGGTTATGAATGGGCTCTTTGCCTCTATGTATTTGGCTTTGATGCAGATATTTTCTCTATTAAGCTCCTTAAAGAGTCTTTATATCATGCCCAGCCAGTCCCAATGGGACCTAATCCTGTGTTGGTACCTCATCCTGTTCTTCCTAAAGGAACTGACCAGAGCACCACCCTACCTTCTGTATTTGCCCTCTGGCCACCAGTTAGGCCACAAGCCACTATTCTGCCTGTACCACCTCCACAACCAGCTCTCACTAAGAATCTTGTACTTTCTTTAGTTAATCAGACTTTTCTTACCTTAAATGAAACTTCCCCTGAACTTGTTGAAGATTACTGGTTGTGCTACCATTCCCAACCACCCTTTTATGAAGGAATTGCCGTTCTCAGTGATCCCTCCATGCTGATGATCCAAGGCACTGCTGTTAGCAAAAGGGCGCTTGGCCAGGTCTTTCATGAACCCAAATATCTGGTCTGGGACTTTGTGTGATCTCTAGTGGAACAAATGTCTCCTCAGTTTACACTCACTTGTGAAACCTATTTCCCCCCTCCTGGCAACTTTTTTATTCTCCCCCCCCCCACCCCAGAATGGAACCTGATGGGCGTGCCTTGATGGCCTTACACCTTGCCTCTCTGCCTCAGTTTTTCAAAATCGAAAGAATGGAGAGAGCCCTGAGTTTTGCATCCTTATTAAGATGGTTCATCATTTAGTTTATTATCACTCTGAAGAATTTTTTCACCTGTGGGATCAATCCACATCCACTGGAGACTCCACCTCTCTGAGCCACTCCTGCAGAGAACCTATTTCTGCCATTACTATCTCTGTCCTACTTGACCTTGGAGCTGTGGGAGTTGGGACAGGTATTTCTTCCCTTGGTCATTCTAACTCTAGGTACACAGAGCTAAGTGCTACCATTGATCAAGATGTCAAAGGGGATAATGAATCCCTCTGACTCCGTTGACTCCCTAGCTGAGGTTGTCCTCCAAAACAGGTGAGGACTTGATCTCCTGCTCCTCCGACAGGGCAGACTTTGTGCAGCTTTAAAAGAAGAATGCTGTTTTTATACTAGTAAAACAGGAATTATTAGAGATAGCATGAAAAAAGTCAGAGAAGGATTAGAAAAATGTATGTGGGAAAGAGAACAGGAAGAAAATTGCTATAAAAATTGGTTTTCAACCTCTCCATGGCTCACTACACTTTTACCCAGTATTCTAGGACCCTTTGTAGGACTATTATTGCTATGTTCTTTTAAACCATGGGCTTTTAAATGCCTCACTACCCTGATTAAAAAACAGGTAGATGACTTGGCAGCCAAGCCCATTCAGGTTTATTACCATTGTTTGGCTATGGAGGATTGAGAGATGGTTACCCAACCCCCCAGGGCAGTCACAGAACAGCCCAAATAGCACATTTGAGTGCCCCAGCAGAGAGAGCATTCTTGTCTGTAGAGTCCAGCTGCTACATTCTAATGGCAGGTTCCTTGGAAGGAGAGAAGGGAATTGGACAGGGTGGCAAGAGAAAACATGTGGAGACAGACATGGCTTATGGTTCAACTCTCCATCTTTTATCCATCTCTCCCAAGATACAAAGGCAGGCCAAGCCCCTCCCCTAAAGGCTGTAAACAGGTTCTTCTTGTTCTTCAGGAGGCAGGAGGTTCAGGCTGCTGGCTGATATTCTTTGAGAACAATGGGCTGGAGGAGGTCACAATTCCTCCGCTTTTATTAATTTTAAGAACAACCAGTGGATAAATATCTGTCAAAAGATGGTTGTCTGACCAGAGGGGGAAAACATTTACCCTGACCCCCTTAAATATTATATGATGTTTTTTGCAGGGGAGGGGAATATACTTCCTTATTATTATTATAAGGATAGTCTCTCAACGTCAACTCCTATGCAGTCAGGTGTGCTTTCAGGGAACTCAGAGCCAGAAAACATGGTCCTTCCCTTGCAGTGTTTTGCCTCACACCTCCTACTGATGCCCATGTTTGTTTAATTAACAAACATACATAGATCTGAGTTCTATGCAGCTCCATTTTTGGAGATTCACTGGTAAAGTAAATGCCCTGTGAATGTGAACTGGCTGGCCTTCATAGCAGCCCACCTTCAAGTCCTGGAAGTTGTTGCTATAGCATCCCACCTTCGAGTGTTGTATCTGAGAGATACCTGCTTGAAACACAAAAGAAGAGATTAAAAGGAAAAAACAGATTGGTCTGTTTCTGGAAGGCCCAAGGTATTTAATTTGATTGTAAATTAGTAGCTCAGGAACAAAACCTGGCTTTCAAATTAACAGCTAGAGAAAAATGAGCCTACCTTCCCAATATGGGAGAAGCAGCTTTAAGAACATTATTGAATTAGTCATACTTACCAGCTGATTCTTCTTTATTTACATGCCATACCAATCTTTCTGGAGCCATTGGGCTCCATCTTCTTTTTGAGAGAAAATATAAATAGAACATCTTCTCCAAATTAAAACAGGGTCTGGACCATTCCATGTATTAGCTAAAGGATCTCGCCATTTAACCATGGCATAAGAATTAGATGTGGCAGGATGCCAGTGGCGATCTGCTGCAGACTGACCTTTTGCATCAGTTTGCAAGAAATTCAAAACAAATAAAACAAAAGCAAGGCATGCTTTGGATGATATAGAAAGGTATAGTTTCCCCTTCTTTGTTTTAAAAAGCCAATTTTTAAGAGTGTGATGTGCATGCTTAACAATTCCTTGGCCCATTGTGTTATAAGGAATTCCAGTTTTATTTTTAATACCAAATTCTTTACAAAATGAGGTAAAGTTTTCGCCAGTGTAGGGTGACCCATTGTCTGTCTTAATGACTTTGGTTAATCCCATGGTATAAAAAGTTCATGAACAATGATTGATTACATTTAGAGGCTTCTCCCAAATGTAGAGAAGTGAAAAGAATTCTTGAACATGTATCAATACAAACATGTATAAATTTTAATTTTTAAAATTCTGTATAGTGAGTTACATCCATTTTTCAAATATGGTTGGGCATAAGGTCACATGGATCAACTCCTAAATGGGGAGCTGGAGATAAGGAAAGGCAGTTAGGGCATTTAAAAAAAAAATCATTTTTGCTTGATCCTCTGTGATTCCATGTCAGAGTCTTAATGTATGGCTAGAAATGTGGAACTTGTTATGATCATGTCTAGCCAATTCAACAGGTTCTAAAACGAAAGCTTCTCTTGTTAGAGCTCTGTCAAAGCAATGATTGCCTTTAGCTAATGCTCCAGGAAGATTGGAGTGAGCTCATATTCAGCCAATATAGAAGGGATTCTTTTTTCTAGCAAAAATGATGTTTTGCAATAGTGAAAACAAAGATCCTGATGGCGTATTAAAATTAAATGTGCCACAGGTTTTTAATAAAAGGATAGATTCTGCAGCATACAAGCTAATTGTAAAAATATTAAAAGTATTATTTATAGGTTGAAAAACATTTATTAGCATTGTCAGCTCTGCTAACTGAGCTGAGCCCAGGTGTTTCTATAACCACCTGTTGATTATTAATAAGATATCTACCTCCTCCTTCAGAAGAGCCATCTATGAAAATCAAAAGAGCATTATGCCTCAGCTGCAAAGATCATATTAGGAAATACAACCTCATGCATATCTAAAAACTTTATTAATCTATCTTGAGGATAATGGCCATATATACTTCCTTCAAATCCTACTTGAGCAAGCAACCAATCTGTGCCATGATGCTTGCTAAGCATCTTGATCTATGTTAAAAGGTTGAATAATAATATCTGATTCCTTTCCAAAACAAGTTGGCAATTGCTTCCTTCCAAGTACAGTTATTTGGGCCATTGCCTCATAGTATGGCAGGATATTATGTTTTGTAGACACCATTAAATGAATCCACATAAGAGGAGACTTTTGCCACAATACTACTATAGGCAAATGAGTTGTTATAATTTCTCCTTTAGATTAATTTTTCTAAGTTAGTTTAACAGTCTTCAACTTTTCTGTCCCACAATTTCTAACAGCTTGAAGCAAGGCAGTTTACTTAATCTGGGACAACTGACAATTAAAGTGTATTCAATATAGCCTTTTTGTTACCATTGTCTGGGCACTCAGCAAGCCCGGAGTCAATATTATCTTCAGTATCACACCAATTACTCTGGCAGCTAGCATGCTTCTGCAGCATTCTGTGGAAAAAAACATAGGGGACATGCCTTCTTCCCCAATATTAAGTCAGGATCATGTCATATGCCAATAAGTGAATTCTTCCATCTCACCTAGGCATCAGTATACCTAGTTATAGGATGCCATATACACTCATCAGGGAGTTCCCGGGCACCCAAATTTTAAAATTGTCTTTAAAATATACAAGTGGATCAGCCTGGGACATGCACCCTGTCTCCAAGCAGTGCAGAGGGCCAGTGGTGCATCTAGAGGCTGGCCACAGGGAGGCAGTTTACTCAGGTGAGTCCGTCTGACCCAGCAGAGCAGAAGATTAATCTGGAGGCCTCTGGTGGGAGCCTTCTGGTCACCACCTCTGGATCAGGAGCAGCCTGGGCAATGCACCTCATCCTCAAGCAGTGCAGAGTGCCAGCGGTGCATCTGGAGGGAGGCATCTTGCAGGGGTGAGTCCTGCATTGACAACAAGACCAACTAACACCAGTGAGATCTAGATGGCAAAGGGCAAATGTAGGAATGCTACTAATAGAAATCAAGGCAATATGGCAGCATCTGAACCCAATTCTCTGTTAATAGCAAGTCTTGGATACCCAAACACACCAGAAAAGCAAGATTTGGATGTAAAATCACTGGTCATGATGCTGTTCAAGAACACATGAAGGACATAAATGAATCTCTTAAAGAAATTCAGGAGAATATGGGTTAAACGATAGTAGCAATAAGGAGGAAATGCAAAAATCACTTAACAAAATCAGGAGAACTTTGATCAACAGGCAGAAGTCATGAAAGAAGAAACACAAAAATCTCTCAAAGAATTACAGGAAAACACAAACAAGCAAGTGAAGGAACTGAGCAAAAACATCCAGGATCTAAAAACAGAAGAAGAAAGAACTAAGAAATCGCAAAGGGAGACAACTCTGGAGATAGAAAACCTCGGGAAGAAATCAGGGACCATAGATGCAAATATCAAAAACAGAATACAAGAGATAGAAGACTCTCAGATGCTGAAGATTCCATAGAAACCATGGACTCAACAGTCAAAGAAAATGCAAAATGCAAAAAGCTTGTAACCCAAAACATCCAGGAAATCCAGGACACAATGAGAAGGCCAAACCTAAGGATTATAGGCATAGATGAGAGTGAAGATTTACAACTTAAAGGGCCAGCAAATATCTTCAATAAAATTATGGAAGAAAACTTCCCTAACCTAAGGAGAGCGATGCCCATGAATATACAAGAAGCCTACAGAACTCCAAACAGACTGGACCAGAACAGAAATACAGCCTGCCACATCATAATCAAAACGCCAAATGTACTAAACAAAGAAAGAATATTAAAGGCAGTAAGAGAAAAAGGCCAAGTAACATATAAAGGAAGGCCTATCAGAATCACACCAGACTTCTCACCAGAGACTATAAAAGCTAGAAGATCCTGGGCAGATCTCATGCAGATTCTAAGAGAACATAAATGCCAGCTAAAAC
This sequence comes from Apodemus sylvaticus, assembly GCF_947179515.1. Lineage (NCBI taxonomy): Eukaryota > Metazoa > Chordata > Mammalia > Rodentia > Muridae > Apodemus > Apodemus sylvaticus. Next base: position 16,426,033 of record NC_067476.1, on the reverse strand, counting down.
TACTATACACAGCAAAATTCTCAATAACAATAGATGGAGAAACCAAGATATTCCATGACAAAACCAAGTTCAGACAATATCTTACCACAAACCCAGCCCTAAAAAGGATGATAGGAGGAAAACAACAACACAAGGAGGAAAAATTCACCCTAGAAAATGCAAGAGAGTAACCTTCTTTCATCAAACCCAAAAGAAGATAACCAATCAAATATAAAAGATAACATCAAAAATGACAGAAAGTAATAATCACAATTCCTTAATATCTTTTAACATCAATGGACTCAATTGCCCAATAAAAAGACATAGACTAATGGACTGGATATGTAAACAGGATCCTACATTGTGCTGCACACAGGAAACACACCTCAGTGTCAAAGACAAACACTACCTTAGAATAAAAGGCTGGAAGACAATTTTACAAGCAAATGGTCACAGGAAACAAGCCAGAGTAGCCATTCTAATATCAGATAAAATTGACTTTCAACCTAAAGTCATCAAAAGAGACACTGAGGGACACTTCTTGCTGGTCAAAGGAAAAACACACCAAGAACTCTCAATCCTGAACATCTATGCTCCAAATGCAAAGATATCCTCATTCATAAAAGAAATTTTACTAAAGCTCAAAGCACACATTGTACCTAACACAATAATTGTGGGTGACTTCAACACTGCACTTTCCTCAATGGACTGATCAGGAAAACAGAAACTAAACAGGGACACAGTGAAACTAATTGAAGCTTTGGACCAGTTAGAGTTAACATATATATATATATATATATATATATATATATATATATATAAATTCACCCTAAAGTAAAAGAATATACCTTTTTCTCAGAACCTCATGGTACCTTCTCCAAAATCGACCATATAATTGGTCACAAGACAGACCTTAACAAATATAAAAAGATGGAAATAATCCCATGCCTCCTATCAGATCACTATGGAGTACAAGTAGTCGTCAATAGCAACAAAAACAACAGAAAGCCCACATACACATGGAAACTGAACAATATTCTACTCAATGATACCTTGGTCAAGGAAGAAATAAAGAAAGAAATCAAAGACTTTTTAGAATTTAATGAAAATGAAGACACAACATACCCAAATCTATGGAACACAATGAAAGCAGTGCTAAGAGGAAAACTCATAGCCCTGAGTGCCTCCAAAAAGAAAATGGAGAGAGCATACTCTAGCAGCTTAATGACACACCTGAAAGCCTGGAGCAAAAAGAAGCTATTTCACCCAGGAGGAGTAGAAGGCAGGAAATCATCAAACTCAGGGCTGAAATCAATCAAGTAGAAACTAAGAGAACCATACAAAGAATCAACAAAACCAGGAGCTGGTTCTTTGAGAAAATCAACAAGATAGATTAACCCTTAGCCAGACTAATCAAAGGGCACAGAGACAGTATCCAGATTAACAAAATTAGAAATGAAAAGGGAGATATAACAGCAGAAACTGAGGAAATTAAAAATATCATCAGATCTTACTACCAAAGCCTATACTCAACACAACTGGAGAATCTGGAGGAAATGGACAATTTCCTAGACAGATACCAAACTCCAAAATTAAATCAGGATCAAATAGATCATCTAAACAGTCCCATAACCCCTAAAGAAGTAAAAGGGGTCATAGAAAGTCTCCCAACCAAAAAAAGCACGGGACCAGATGGCTTCAGTACAGAATTCTAGCATACCTTCAAAGAAAACCTAACACCAATACTCTTCAAACTGTTCCACAAAATAGAAACAGAAGGAACACTACCCAACTCATTCTATGAAGCCACAATTACACTGATACCAAAACCACACAAAGATCCACCAAAGATAGAGAACTTCAGGCCAATTTCCCCTATGAATATCGATGCAAAAATACTGAATAAAATTCTTGCCAACCGAATCCAAGAACACATCAAAATGATCATCTACCACGATCAAGTGGGCTTCATCCCAGGGATGCAGGGATGGTTCAATATAATTAAATCCATCAATGCAATCCACTACATAAACAAACTCAAAGAAAAAATCCATATGATCATTTAATTAGATGCTGAGAAAAGCATCTGACAAAATTCAGCATCCTTTCATGCTAAAAGTCTTGGAAAGAACAGGAATTCAAGGCCCATACCTAAACATAATTAAACAATATACAGCAAATCAGTAGCCAACATCAAAGTAAATGGAGAGAAACTTGAAGCAATCCCACTAAAATCAGGGACTAGTCAAGGCTGCCCTCTCTCTCCATATCTTTTCAACATACTACTTGAAGTTCTAGCTAGAGCAATTAGACAACATAAGGGTTAGGGATACAAATTGGAAAGGAAGAAGTAAAATTTTCCCTTTTTGCAGAAGACATGATAGTATACTTAAGTGACCCAAAGACTCTACCAGACAACTCCTACAGCTGATAAACAACTTCAGCAAAGTGGCAGGTTATAAAATCAACTCAAGCAAATCAGTTGCCTTCCTATACTCAAAGGATAAGCAGGTTGAGAAAGAAGTTAGGGAAATGACCCCCTTCACAATAGCCACAAACAATATAAAGTATCTTGGTGTGACTCTAACCAAACAAGTGAAAGATCTTTATAAGAACTTCAGGTCTCTGAAGAAGGAAATTGAAGCAGACCTCAGAAAATGGAAAATCTTCCATGTTCGTGGATTGGCAGGATTAATATAGTTAAAATGGCCATCTTTCCAAAAGCAATATACAGATTCAATGCAATCCCCATCAAAATCCCAACTCAGTTCTTCACAGAGTTAGAAAAAGCAATTCTCAAATTTATCTGGAATAACAAAAAACCCAGGATATCTAAAACTATTCTCAACACTAAAAGAACTTCTCGGGGAATTAGTATCCCAGACCTCAAGCAATACTACAGAGCAATAGTGTTAAAATCTGCATGGTATTGGCACATGGACAGGTAAGTGGACCAATGGGATAGAATTGAAGACCCAGAAATGAATCCACACACATATGGTCACTTGATCTTCAACAAAGGAGTGGGAAACATCCAGTGGAAAAAAGATAGCCTTTTCAACAAATGGTGCTGGTTCAACTGGAGGTCAGCATGCAGGAGAATGCGAATTGATCCATTCTTATCTCCTTGTACTAAGCTCAACTACAAGTGGATCAAGGCCCTCCACATAAAACCAGACACACTGAAACTAATAGAAAAGCAACTGGGGAAAACCCTTGAGTACATAGGCACAGGGGAAAAGTTCCTGAACAGAACACAAATAGCTTTTACTCTAAGATCAAGAATTGACAAATGGGATCTCATAAAATTACAAAGTTTCTGTAAGGCAAAGGACACCGTCAAAAGGACAAAATGGCAACCAACAAATTGGGAAAACATCTCCACTAATCCTACATCCAATAGAGGGCTAACATCCAATATATACAAAGAACTCAAGAATTTAGACCCCAGGAAACCAAATAACCCTATTAAAAATGGGGTCCAGCGGCTGCCCGCCAGTCAGGAGAGACTCACCGCCATCTTGATCCCGGGCTCCAGAGATCGGTCAGACTGAGGTACACAAACATAATCCTAGGCCCAACACCGCAGGGGTCTGAGCCAGACGGGCGTTGGCCTGCACCCAGGCCCTGGGCTGTTCGAGTGGCCATCGGGGCGCCAACCCAGCCAGGAGTTTTTTTTTTGCCCCGGCCGGTGCACGCGCCGCCATTTTGCCTACAGGAGCCAGAGTGCTCGGGAGGGCAGAGACTGCTAACAAGCGTAGCCTGAGGCTAACAAAACGGGGGTCTAGGCCCCAAAAGGCACAGGACTGACCCCAAGAACTGGGCGGCTTGGTGGGCCATCTGTGCGTCAACCCGCCCAGGAGGTTATTAGCACAACAGACTCTCCCGGTGCTTTCGCGGAGCGCGGACGCGCACGCCCGCCATCCGGGTCACCTGGCGGACCCAAATAACAGACATAGCCCTAGGGGAACTTTGCTCGGACCTTGGCCTCCCAGGCGTTTGCCTGGACTCAGGGCCCAGGCGACAAGGCTAACCTAGGGTGCGCCAGCCCGGTTGGGGAAATCGGCTGCCCAGCGGAGTGAGCGGAGCACAGGGGAGGTCACAGCAACATTCACCTTCGGAGCTCCCTGGGGGTGCACACGGGTTCCACCTGGTCCACAGACACAATCTGGGGCAAGGCCTCAGGCAGAAGCCCCCAGCTCAACTCTCTCCGCTTCAGATCAGCCTGGGTGGCCGCCACATCTCCAGGTCCCTCAAGAGGCTAGTGGGGGCTTCCGGGCGGCCAGCTGGGAGAAGTCGGTGTGCTCCAATAAATCCTGCGGGCCCCAGCGGGAGCCTTCAGGTGCCTGCTTCGGGATCTGAACAGCCTGGACAACAGCACCCTGTCTATAGGCAGTGCAGAGTGTAAGCTGTGCACCAGAGGCCAACGGGGAAGGGGCAGCTTGCACTGGTGAGTCCAGCACTGACAAGACCAAGTAACACCAGTGAGAGCTAGATGGCAAAAGGCAAACGCAGAAACGTCACTAACAGAAATCAAGGCAATATGCAACATCTGAACCAAATTCTCCTCTACCAGCAAGTCCTGGATACCCCATCACACCAGTAAAACAAGATTTGGATTTAAAATCACTGGTCATGATGCTGGTACAGGAACACATGAAGGACATTGAGGAGAAAATGGATCAAAAGTTAGAAGCCCTTGCAAGGGAAACACAAAAATCATTGAAAGAAATCCAGGAGAATACAAAAGCCAACAAGGAGGAAATGCAAAAAACACTTAAAGAAATACAGGAGAACTTTGCTCAACAGGCTGAGGTCATGAAAGACGAAACACAAAAATCTCTTAAAGAAATACAGGAGAACTTTGGTCAACAGGCTGAGCTCATGAAAGAGGAAACACAAAAATCTCTTAAAGAATTACAGGAAAACACAAACATGCAAGGGAAGGAGCTAAGCAAAACCATCCAGGATCTAAAATCAGAAGTAGAAACAACTAAGAAAACTCAAAGGGAGACAACTTTGGAGATAGAAAGCCTTGGGAAGAAATCAGGGGACAGAGATGCAAATATCAACAACAGAATACAAGAGATAGAAGAAAGAATCTCAGATGCTGAAGATTCCATAGAAACCATGGACTCAACAGTTAAAGAAAATGCAAAGTGCAAAAAGCTTGTAACCCAAAATATCCAGGAAATCCAGGACACAATGAGAAGACCAAACCTAAGGATTATAGGCATAGATGAGAGTGAAGATTTACAACTTAAAGGGCCAGCAAATATCTTCAATAAAATTATGGAAGAAAACTTCCCTAACCTAAAGAGAGAGATGCCCATGAATATACAAGAAGCCTACAGAACTCCAAACAGACTGGACCAGAACAGAAATACTTCCCGTCACATAATAATCAAAACACCAAATATTCTAAACAAAGAAAGAATACTAAAAGCAGTAAGAGAAAAAGGCCAAGTAACATATAAAGGAAGACCTATCAGAATCACAGCAGACTTTTCACCTGAGACTATGAAGGCTAGAAGGTCCTGGGCAGATCTCATGCAGACTCTAAGAGAACACAAATGCCAACCAAAACTACTATATCCAGCAAAACTCTCAATCACCATAGATGGAGAAACTAAGATATTTCACGACAAAACCAAGTTCACCCAATATCTATCCACAAACCCAGCCCTAAAAAGGATAATAGGAGGACAACACCAATACAAGGAGGGAAACTCCACCCTGAAAAAAGCAAGATAGTAACCTTTTATCAAACCCAAATAAATTAAGCAATCAAATTTAAAAAATAACGTCAAAAATGATAGGAAGTAACAATCACTATTCCTTAATATCTCTTAACATCAATGGACTCAATGCCCCAATAAAAAGACACAGACTAACTGACTGGATACGTAAACAGGACCCTACATTTTGCTGCTTACAGGAAACACACCTCAGGGTCAAAGACAAACACTACCTTAGAGTAAAAGGCTGGAAGACAATTTTACAAGCAAATGGTCTCAGGAAACAAGCTGGAGTAGCCATTTTAATATCAGATAAAATTGACTTTCAACCCAAAGTCATCAAAAGAGACTCTGAGGGACACTTCTTGCTGGTCAAAGGAAAAATACAACAAGAAGAACTCTCAATCCTGAACATCTATGCTCCAAATGCAAGGGCACCCTCTTTCATAAAAGAAACTTTATTAAAACTCAAAGCACACATTGCACCTAACACAATAATTGTGGGTGACTTCAACACTGCACTTTCCTCAATGGACCGATCAGGAAAACAGAAACTAAACAAGGACACAATGAAACTAATTGAAGCTTTGGACCAATTAGATTTAACTGATATATATAGAACATTCTATCCTAAAACAAAAGAATATACCTTTTTTTCAGCACCTCATGGTACCTTCTCCAAAATCGACCATATAATTGGTCACAAGACAGACCTCAACAAATATAAAAAGATAGAACTAATCCCATGCCTCCTATCTGATCACTATGGAATAAAAGTGGTCTTCAATAGCAACAGAAACAACAGAAAACCCACAAACACGTGGAGATTGAACAATACTCTACTCAATGACACCTTGGTCAAGGAAGAAATAAAGAAAGAAATTAAAGACTTTTTAGAACACAATGAAAATGAAAACACAACATACCCAAATCTATGGGACACAATGAAAGCAGTGCTAAGAGGAAAACTCATAGCCCTGAGTGCCTCCAAAAGAAAATGGAGAGAGCATACATTACCAACTTAATGACACACCTGAAAGCCCTAGAACAAAAAGAAGCTATTTCACCCAGGAGGAGTAGAAGGCAGGAAATCATCAAACTCAGGGCCGAAATCAATCAAGTAGAAACAAAGAGAACCATACAAAAAATCAACAAAACTAGGAGCTGGTTCTTTGAGAAAATCAACAAGATAGATAAACCCTTAGCCAGACTGACCAAAGGGCACAGAGAAAGTATCCAAATTAACAAACTTAGAAATGAAAAGGGAGACATAACAACGGAAACTGAGGAAATCCAAAAAATCATCAGATCCTACTACAAGAGCCTGTACTCAACACAACTGGAGAATCTGGAGGAAATGGACAATTTCCTTGACAGATACCAAATACCAAAATTAAATCAGGACCAACTAGACCATCTAAACAGTCCCATAAAGCCTAAAGAAATAGAAGGAGTCATAGAAAGTCTTCCAACCAAAAAAAGCACAGGACCAGATGGTTTCAGTGCAGAATTCTACCAGACCTTCAAAGAAGAGTTAACACCAATACTCTTCAAACTATTCCACAAAATAGAAACAGAAGGAACACTACCCAATTCCTTCTACGAAGCCACAATTACGCTGATACCAAAGCCACACAAAGATCCAACAAAGAAAGAGAACTTCAGACCAAATTCCCTTATGAACATCGATGCAAAAATACTCAACAAAATTCTTGCCAACCGAATCCAAGAACACATCAAAACGATCATCCACCATGATCAAGTAGGCTTTATCCCGGGAATGCAGGGTTGGTTCAATATACGGAAATCCATCAATACAATCCACTACATAAACAAACTCAAAGAACAAAACCACATGGTCATTTCATTGGATGCTGAAAAAGCATTTGACAAAATTCAGCATCCTTTCATGCTTAAAGTCTTGGAGAGAACAGGAATTCAAGGCCCATACCTAAACATAGTAAAAGCAATATACAGCAAACCGGTAGCCAGCATCAAACTAAACGGAGAGAAACTTGAAGCAATCCCACTGAAATCAGGGACCAGACAAGGCTGCCCCCTTTCTCCTTATCTTTTCAATATTGTACTTGAGGTACTAGCTCGGGCAATTCAACAACATAAGGAGGTCAAAGGGATACAAATTGGAAAGGAGGAAGTCAAACTATCATTATTTGCAGACGACATGATCGTCTACCTAAGTGACCCAAAGAACTCCACTAGAGAGCTCCTACAGCTGATAAACAACTTCAGCAAAGTGGCAGGTTACAAAATCAACTCAAGCAAATCAGTGGCCTTCCTATACTCAAAGGATAAGCAGGCTGAGAAAGAAATTAGGGAAATGACCCCCTTCACAATAGCCACAAACAGTATAAAGTATCTTGGGGTGACTCTTACCAAACATGCGAAAGATCTGTATAGCAAGAACTTCAAGACTCTGAAGAAGGAAATGGAAGAAGACCTCAAAAAATGGGAAAACCTCCCATGCTCATGGATCGGTAGAATCAATATAGTTAAAATGACCATTTTGCCTAAAGCACTAAACAGATTCAATGCAATACCCATCAAAATCCCAACTCAATTCTTCACAGAGTTAGAAAGAGCAATTATCAAATTCATCTGGAACAACAAAAAACCCAGGATAGCTAAAACTATTCTCATCAACAAAAGAAAATCTGGGGGAATCAGTATCCCTGACCTCAAGCAATACTACAGAGCAATAGTGTTAAAAACTGCATGGTATTGGTACAGTGACAGGCAGGAGGATCAATGGAACAGGATTGAAGATCCAGAAATGAACCCACACACCTATGGCCACTTGATCCTCGACAAAGAGGCTGAAAACATCCAATGGAAAAAAGATAGCCTTTTCAACAAATGGTGCTGGTTCAACTGGAGGTCAGCATGCAGAAGAATGCGAATTGATCCATCCTTGTCTCCTTGTACTAAGCTCAAATCCAAATGGATCAAGGACCTCCACATAAAGCCAGACACTCTGAAGCTAATAGAAAAGAAACTGGGGAAGACCCTTGAGGACATCGGTACAGGGAGAAAGTTTCTGAACAGAACACCAATAGCGTATGCTCTAAGAGCAAGAATTGACAAATGGGACCTCATAAGGTTACAGAGTTTCTGTAAGGCAAAGGACACCATCAAGAGGACAGATCGGCAACCAACAAATTGGGAAAAGATCTTCACCAATCCTACATCAGATAGAGGGCTAATATCCAATATATATAAAGAACTCAAGAAGTTAGACTCCAGAAAACCGAACAACCCTATTAAAAAATGGGGTACAGAGTTAAACAAAGAATTCTCACCTGAAGAACTTCGGATGGCGGAGAAGCATCTTAAAAAATGCTCCACTTCATTAGTCATTAGGGAAATGCAAATCAAAACAACCCTAAGATTTCATCTTACACCAGTCAGAATGGCTAAGATTAAAAATTCAGGAGACAGCAGGTGTTGGAGAGGGTGCGGAGAAAGAGGAACACTCCTCCACTGCTGGTGGGGTTGCAAATTGGTACAACCACTCTGGAAAGCAGTCTGGCGGTTCCTCCGAAAACTGGGCACCTCACTTCCAGAAGATCCTGCTATACCACTCCTGGGCATATACCCAGAGGATTCCCCACCATGTAATAAGGATACATGCTCTACTATGTTCATAGCAGCCCTATTTATAATTGCCAGATGCTGGAAAGAACCCAGGTATCCCTCAACAGAAGAGTGGATACAAAAAATGTGGTATATCTACACAATGGAGTACTATTCAGCCATTAGAAACAATGAATTCATGAAATTCTTAGGCAAATGGATGGAGCTAGAGAACATCATACTAAGTGAGGTAACCCAGACTCAAAAGGTGAATCATGGTATGCACTCACTAATAAGTGGTTATTAACCTAGAAAACTGGAATACCCAAAACATAATCCACACATCAAATGAGATACAAGAAGAAAGCAGGAGTGGTCCCTGGTTCTGGAAAGACTCAGTGAAACAGTATTTGGCAAAACCAGAACGGGGAACTGGGAAGGGGTGGGAGGGAGGACAGGGGAAAAGAAGGGGGCTTACGGGACTTTCGGGGAGTGGGGGGGGGCTAGAAAAGGGGAAATCATTTGAAATGTAAATAAATTATATCAAATAATAAAAAAAAAAAAAGATGTAAAAAAAAAAAATGGGGTCCAGACCTAAACAAAGAATTTTTTGCCCGAAGCACCTTAAGAAATGCTCAACATCATGAGACATTAAGGAAATGCAAATCAAAACAATCCTGAGATTTCACCTCACACCAGTCAGAATGGCTAAGGTCAAAAAATCAGGAGACAGCAGGTGTTGGCGAGGATGTGGAGAAAGAGGAACACTCCTCCACTGCTGGTGGGGCTGTAAGATGGTACAACCTCTTTGGAAATCAGTCTGGCAGTTCCTCAGAAAACTGGACATGACACTTCTGGAGGACCCTGCTATATCTCTCCTGGGCATATACCCAGAGGATTCCCCAGCATGCAATAAGGACACATGCTCCACTATGTTTGTAGCAGCCTTATTTATAATAGCCAGAAGCTGGAAAGAACCCAGATATCTCTCAATGGAGGAATGGATACAGAAAATGTGGTATATATACACAATGGAGTACTATTCAGCAATCAAAAACAATGAATCATGAATTTTTTAGGCAAATGGTTGGAACGGTAAAATATCATCCTAAGTGAGGTAACACAATCACAAAATAATATACATGGGATGCAATCATTGATAAGTGGATATTAATTAGGCCTGAAACTCTGAATACTGAAGATACAATTAGCATATCAAATGATTCCCATAAAGAAGGAAGAAGAGGGCCCTAATCCTGGAAAGGCTTGATCCAGCTTTGTAGGGGAGTACCAGGACAGAGAAAAGGGAGGGGGATAGATAGGAGAATGGATGGAGAGAAGAGGACTTATGGGACATATGGGGGGAACTGGGAAAGGGGAAAGCTTTTAGAATGTAAAGAAAGATTATAGAAAATAAATAAAAAATAAAAATAAATATACAAGTGTAATTCAAATGATATGCACGGGGATACCATTTACCCTCTCTCTTTTTTTTTTAAGAAGATATTGTTTTGTTTTGTTTTTTTAAAAAATGTTTTATATTACGTTGTCTTTGAGGATAACAACGAATCAAATTGTTAAAGATATCTCAAATGAATAACCTTTATTTATTAAATGGCCAGTTCCATTGTTTGTTCCAATCTAAGTTGGAACACCAAGCATATACCATAACATAGGCAATAAGTATGTCACTATAGAAAATAAATGTAGCATTCCCAGTTGCTTTTTGCTAGAGCAGTTGCAACTAGAATGCCCCAAAATGTATCATAGTTATATGCATATATTTTAATTTTCTGAATTATAAATATGAGTATCATTTCTGCGAAAATTAATTAAGTCCTCTCAAATCAACACCATTATGTGGTAGAGGTACAAATTAAGGACATCAAGAACAAATCTTTATAATTTGATGTGCACAAAAATAAAAAAAATATTTTTTAAGCCATTACCCTTTTGATGATGTAAATAATATGCTTGTATATCTGATTATTTCTATATAGCCTGTCTGGGATACAAATTTTATGTGTCTTGCCTTAAGGGGTCTTGTCCAGGCACGTTTTAAAAGATTAATTATATATAAGTATATTGTAGCTGTCTTCAGACACACCAGAAGAGGGCGTCAGATCTCATAACAGGTGGTTGTGAGCCACCATGTGGTCACTGGAATATGAATTCGCATGCTCCATGAATGAGGGCCTAGCCTTTAATGGCTGAGCTATCTCTCCAGGCTCAGAACCATAAAATACAAGAAGAGTCCAGCTCCCGGCATCCATGGCTGTCTCTCCAGCCTTTGGATTAACTTTCAAATATCTAATGGATAGTCATTTAGAGAACATATCCTTTGAAATTTGAGTTACATTTGCATAAACAATTGTAAAATTAAGTATTAGCAGTATTAAAAATGGAACAATTTTAAGCAATTGTAAGCCATGATATATATCATATATTTTAATAATAGTTATATGTATATAACTATTATTAAAAGCTTGATATTTAACATCTTAAAAATAGCTGCTATAGCACCCAAGTCAGTTACTTGTGCTGAAGCAGGGAGAAACTTAAAGGAATAATCATGTGATTTAATTATATAAACTGTACTCCCACAGTTGACATAATCTTCATGGGATGTATGTATAGAAATATAAAGCAAATTGCAACAACTTATTTTGGGATAACAATTATTAATTTTGTCTAAAAAGCCTTGCCATGTAATAGATCAACCATTAACAATAATTAATTTGATTGTTGCTTGAAGCAAGGAACATTTTATTAGTCTCTTAAAACATGTCTTTAAAATATATTCATAACATTTTATTAACATATCTATATCTTATTGAAGGATGTAAAACCTTTTATTTCGAGAGCAAAAAATGTGATTCTATATTAGCGTTACCTTTGCCAAGGAATGGCTCAGCTGATTACAGCAGCCTTTATCTGTAAAATTATTTATCCTTTGCCAGTTATTATATCTGCCTTGAAAACAGAGCTTTAAGTCCTTCTGTGGCAAGCTTAAAGAGATGTCTTAGCCAATTAACTTATTTTAATAACCTTTGACAATTATTTATTTTAAAAAATTAAAAAAATCCCATAAGCAAATGCCTGTTTCTTTCTATAAACAAAACATTTTATAAACAAATATTTTTATAAATGAAAAAATTTCTATAAATAAAATATATTAAGAAATCTAAGATCCCAGCTTCTTGTATTGAAGCAGAGACAAAACTTTTTTTCTCACTTAAGGAAAGGTTATATTTGAATTGTATTTTGAATCATATCTGTATGAATCTGCCAAAATATTTCCTTGGCCAGAAACTCATGCTTTGTTTTAATTATGCAGTCAGATCCCCATGGTTCGGACTAGTTCTAAGTTGGCTGCTAGGTGCTGCTTGGAAAACTGCAGCCTTGGGGAGCAACAGGATGGGGAATACCAAAGTGGGGGAGACACACACCCCTGCCCGCAGGATGGTGGGAGGGAGGAGGGCAGCCCCCCCCCCTGCCTCGCGTCAGGCTGTCCAGGAGCAGCAGAGTGCCCAGGCCCAGTGCTGAGCGGGCTCCAGACAGCATGCCATCAAGCGCTCTGCCTCCAAGTGTCCAGGCTCCCTCCAGCTGGGGCAGTTACCAGTCAGGCTGAATCAAAGGGACTTGGGCCCCTGCATGGCGGGGATTCGGCCCTGGCCTCTTCCCTGTTCACTCACATTAATGAGTGAATGCTCAAATTCAGTGGGTCACCACGTATTCAAAATGGCTGTGACTCCGAGCTACCAGCTAAAACTAGTCTCTATATTTATAACTCCATAGTCAAGATATGTAAAACCTTATACCATTAAGACCAATTAAAAACAAGAGCAAAGTGATTACATAAATCTCATAAGTCAAACCAAAGTTTTCCCAAAAGTTGAGGCTTCTGGCCTTTTTTTTTTTTTTAAATAAAAACCTGCTTTTCCCCAGCCATGTTTGCCTCTCAGTTGAGCATGCTGCGGTGCTGTGCAGCTTTAAATCAGCCCCCACAGAAACTGTGGCCAGCTCAAGAGGCTGCCAGCAGACGAAATTTTTACCAATTTTATTTTTTAACATTAAACAAACAGTCATTAACACAAAAACACAGAGAAGACATAAACGTACACGTGGACAAATGGTTGGTGCACCAGGGACATGGAAAGTGAAGCTTACCTGTAATGTAATTAAATTCTTTTTTTCTCCCTTTTCCTATCATGTTTCTAGAATTTTTTTTTTTTGTTTTTTATTCTTTTTATTTTGTTTTATATTATTTTATGCCCTATTTTCCTTGCCTGGTGCAGTTCTTAGACTGCAGACAAATGCCTAACTAAATTAATTCCCTGTTCCGTTTCATTGACACATCCTAGCTGATATCAGCCCTGGGCCTACACTGATTCAGTCTAGCCTGTATCTCTACACATTCCTGCAGCAACAGCCTTTACAAATAAATGACATTGTTAGCGCTAAATTAATACCCTGTTGCTTAACGTGCTGGATACATAAACTTTTTTCCTTTTTCCATGGAGCTCCATTAAGACAATGAACCTCATTCGGCCTCCCCGTTTCCAGTTATAATCCACCTGTTTGGGCGCCATATGTACAGTCCAGTTGCTACATTCTAACGGTGGGGTCTCTGGAAGGAGAAATGGGAATTGAACAGGGTGACAAGAGAAAACATGTGGAGACAGACCTGGCTTCTGGTTCAGCTTTCCATCTTTTATCCATCTCTCTCAAGATACAAAGGCAGACCAAGCCCCTCCCCTGAAGGCTGGAAACGGGTTCTTCTTGTTCTTCAGGAGGTGGGCAGGTCAGGCTGCTGGCTGATATTCTTTGAGAACAATGGGTTGGAGGAGGTCACACTTGTCATAGCCATTCCAGCCAGGACTCCAGATGGAGTCCACAAGCTCAAGGCACCAGAAATAATAACATGGCTGGGTAGTTAGCCAAGGGCGGGCACCTTCCCAGGGCCACTCCCACCTAAGATAGGCATAAATCTGCCTGGACAAACTCATTTTCTGTCACTATGATTTAATCCATTGCTGCCAGCTTTCTTATTCTTATCCTAGCCTCTTTACTAATAAAGCAATATACTTTTGTCTACCTACACAAGCTGTCAAAGCTACTTAAAGATTCTCATTCCTATCCTCTCTTACTATTGATATTCTATCTCATGCTCAATCTTGTCAGAAGATCGTTATTAAATTTATGACAGACAGAATTTCCAAAGGCCTAACAGTTTCACCCACGATGTCTCAGAAGAAAGATGTGGACACTGCTACAGGATGCTGCCTAAAAAACTGCAGTGGACAAGACCAATACCTTGAGTCAAGTGACTTAACTAAACAAAGATAAGCAATTTCTCATGTCATGAGTATCTGTTCCACAGAGAAAAAGCCCTGTGTCTCCTGCACTTGAAAGTCAGACTGACAGTCCAAGTCACCGTGGAGACCAGGGGCCACAGAGGACTGCTGGCTACTGGAATCTGTCATTTCATAATGATATAACTGCTAAATTATTGTTTATTCCTCAGACTTCTGACTACATTGACAGTTAGACAGTTATCTCTTTACCTAAACTCTGTTTCCAGTAACTGCTTCATATTTCCTCTTCTTACTATGTCACTGTCCTAACATTATCTGAGTTCCTAACTCTAATAATAAATATTCCTCTATACGATCCAACTTTTTAATCTTGTTCCTTCTGATCCACAAAAGGCTCATCTTAAAGGATGTTCATATGGTTAGCTCATATTGTTATCTCATTAGTAAACTTGTTAGCTACAAAAAACCTACCCAGATCTACTTCTCATGGACCAAATAGACTCTAACAAGATAAGTACATCTGCCCAAAGTTCCCACTTACTACCTATACCAAAAGGTGGGATTCCTCTCGTTTTCAATTGTACATCGTAAGAAAATATTTCTTTACTCTCAAATGTACTTAATCTTATTCCCTACCTATACTAATGTGTTTCAACATCTTTTCAAGCCCAAACCCTTGCTATATCCAGCACAGCTCCAGAGAAGCAACGTTCAGATGCTTCAATCTCCTTTCATCTTCTCTAGACACAGACAGCTTCTATTGGACCTGTTCTTCTTCCCTATCCTCAAATGGCTCCCCAGAACATGGACAGCAAGGAAGCAGCCAATTCTCCTGAGATTGGACAAACATCCCCTCAAACCCATTTCTCTAGGTTCCCTAGAGACATGTCACCCACAATGTCAGTATGAAGCAGCCAGATATCACAACGATGACCCTCTTCCTGATTCTCAGTCACCTCCTTTTAATTTTTTCTTTTTAATTAAACCAAAACTGGGAAATGTTAGGGTTCTGCTTAAGCTCCACCCCACAATTATCTTACAACAGCCAGCTATACCCCTCTCTACCATTACCTGGAAACAGCCAGGTAGGCCTGGCCTATAAGAGAGGGTTCTAGGCCTCTCCTCTCTCTCTATTCTTCTTGCCTCTCTTCATCTCTCTTACTCCTCTTTCCCTTCTTGGTCTCTCTTCCCCCCATTCACATGGTTATGGCTGGCTTCCACTTTTCTACTCTTTCCCTCTCTCTGCCTTTCTCTGCCTCCATTACCCCATTAACTCCCATCTTCTTCCCTGAATAAATATTATTCTATACTATGTCTGTGTGTGTTAGGTCCCTTGGTGGAAGGGATCCCTGGGCATGGGCCTGCCTAGACACCCCCTTTCCCCACACCCCCATATGCCATATTCTCTAAAACCTTTTTCTCTTCTTATGAACATAACAAGAACTATGTGACAGAAGTTGTAGTTTAGTTTGTGAGCATTTGGAGGCTATATTTTTGAGACAATTACAAAAGACGATGTTAGTTATATGTCACAGAATCAGCCATTGGGAATCATCAGCAAAAGAGAATTCTGACCAGCAAGTTCCCAAAGAGATCCCCCGCATAATGTTTAGATACCGACAGAAGAGCAGAGATATATTATGTCTCATAATGCTTTCATAAAGGAGAGCATAAGACAATTGAGTTAGATGGAGACCTCACTGTTCTTCTTCTATGGCTCTAGTTATTCTCAAAGCACTGGACACTGCATATTTATTGAGAGATTAGATTTTTGTTTTGTTTTTTTTTTCTGTTTTATTGCATGTGGTGGCAAAAGTTGTTTATGTAGATATGCTTTTTTAAAAAAAATCTATTTATTTATTTACATATCAAATGCTGCTCAACCTCTTAGCAGTAACCCCTCACAGAGTTCCTACCCCCTCCCCATCCCCTTCACCTCTGACAGTGTTGCCCCCTTGGGTATCCTCTCTGCTGGGTTAGGTGCATCCTCTCCCACTGCGGCCAAACAGGCAGCCTTCTGTGCCAGGGGCCTCAGTCCTGCTCATGTATGCTTTTTGGTTGGTCTCTCAGTCTCTGGAGCTGTCAAGGGACAAGGTTAGTTGACTCCATTGGTCTTCCTATGGAGTTTTTATCCCCTTCAGGGCCTTAAATCCTTACACCAACTCTTCCATAAGAAGTCCTGCCTTTTGACCAGTTTGGCTATGGGAATATGCATCTATTTCTGTCACCTCCTGGGTAGACCTTCTCAGGGACAATTATGCTAGGCTCCTATCTGCAAGCCCAACAGAGTATCATTAATAGTGTAAGGGATTGATGCTGATGTCAGATATTCTTAAGTGTGTTTCCAGGGATTTTATTTTTCCCTTTCATGTTTGTTTAGTTATTGACTTGAAATGTTCCAGTGCTGTGTATATGGTTCTGTCTGCCTATTTATCTGTCCATCTGTCCATCTGTCCTTCTGTTCATCAATCCATCCTTCCTGCCATCCATCTGTCCATTTCAATCTGTCATCCTCCTTCTCTCTAGGTTTCCTGAGTGGATCCTGCTGAATTGGGGATCTGAGGCTGTAGAGACAGTACCATGAAACTGACTCACAAGAACAGCATTACTGCTTCTTATTCTTACTGACATGAGTGAGCAGTATAACATGATCCTACTTTAGAAAATAGTTTTGCCCTGTTTAAAATAAAATGAATACTTTGTTATTACATTTTTATCTTAATGAGGGACAAGCAACAGTTTGGCAGCCTCCTTTTTGGAGACTGATCATTTACCCTGTCCTCAAGGAGGAAGTAAATTCATATCTTTTCCTTTTTGCACTTTCTTTCATTGTCATCTACATCTCCATGTTGAAATTTGTCTGGCTATATTTTGAAAGAGTTATTGTATCTTAATAACATTGTTAGAACTCCATTCACTGACATGGAAAGATAAAGGAAGAAATGAGAAGAGAGGAGTAAACATAAAATGCAAGTTTTCTTGAACATTCCAACTTCAACTGCATTGATAATTTCATTAATTAAATATAGTCTGAATGTATGAATCAGAAAATATAGGAAAACAGAAATCCAAACAAGCAAATGGGAATGAACTTAGGAAAAATGTGAGATGCTAACAAAAGCTTCAGACAAGTGAGATGAGCATATTTGTGATGAGATACAATGTAAGCATTTCCTGATATCTAAGAGTTTAAAAGGAAAATTTTATTTTTTAGGTTATTCAATGCAAAGATCCCTGCCTAATGTACTTGTACATATAATCTTTTTGTGGCTCATTTCTTGTGGTAGAGACAGTCACCTAAGTATGTCAGGTATAGTTGAGATGGCTTTGGTGCTATCTTTTAATCTGTTTTTTGTTCCTCTGTTTAGGGATCTCAATGAAACAGAGGGCAAAATATACAACACTAAGTAAAAAAAAAAAAGAAAAGAAAAATCATTCTCAAATGTGACATTTAGTGGATTTTTAAGAGATAAAAGTATCAATAAGATAACCACATGCTTAGCATACAATCAAAGGATTGCAGTGGAAAAAGTTACCTTCCAGAAAAGGACTCTATGCTGGTCCTAGCCAGGCAAGGATGAAGGTGAGTAAAAAGGGAGAATGTGGAAAAGCTGTGGATATGCATGCTGACTACAGTACAAACCCTCCAGACACTATATGTGCATTTTTCTTCTCTCTACTTGAAAGTTCAGATCTTGATAACTTATTATATCATCCCAATGGAAACTTGAAAAGTTTTCTCTAAAGTGAGAAAGTTATGGTTATTAATTTGGGTGTTATATCTCAGAGAAAGCCCTCAATTTTAGGTGGGACAAGCAGAATATAGACAGTTCCATATGTTCATGTAGCAAACTTTTTCATTCTTGGGACAGAGTAGCATATATATATATATATATATATATATATATATATATATATATATATATATATATATGTATATATATATATATATATATTCATACATACCCAAAGATATCATGATAAATGGGCAATAGCCATCTAGATCAAGCAAAATACAGGCACAAAAATGACAAACCAGCAGTATAAAAATGCCCAATATTTTAAAAACTAACTGACACAAGAAGACACTAATCATTCAAGCTATATAGGTTAATACAAGACATATATTCTCAATTTCATATTTTGTTATAGCTAAATAAAATTTAAGTATGAATGTATATGACATTTTTACTAACCCTTAATTTTTATGGGTATTTAGACTGTTCCATCTATTTGCTATTGTTAATAGAGCAGCAAGAAGAATGGAAGTGCATGAACCTCTGTGGTAGGATTTAGAATCTTTTGGATGTATAGCTGAGCCCACAATGAAACCAGAAAGGTGCTCAATAATAAAAAAAAAAAAAAACGTAAAAAATAAAACTTAAAAATGTGTACTTCCAGTACTGTTACCATATTAAAATAGTGTGGAACAATAAAGAAAGAAATAGAACAATGAGCTCACCAGAAAAAGAATAGGATTCCAGGAACAAAATATGTGTCAATTTTAGGAATATAATCCAAGGTATAGCTGAAAAAATTGAAACAGAAGTATAAGTCAAAGAGGCATAAGACCCAACTGTCAAGGGTTTTCAAACACATTATAAGGAGAAAATTAAGAAACTTTTTAATGAGAAACATTTTCAGAATAGGAAGATTAAATTTAAATTTTATCTTTAGATTAAAACATTGTCACATTGACTCATCACAGGATTACTACTACATGAAACAATGTTATAGAATTCAGAGATGCATAGGATAAAAATTCTAAAATAATACCAGGAAGAAACTTTGCAAAGAAATGGAACACTGACTAGAAGAAATGGATTAAAACTGATTTTAGAAAAGAAATAGAAAGTTATAGTTTTAACTATCAGCTACTAATTCTTGTAACATAAAAATATTACTGACATTCAAAGTCTGAGAATGCCTGCTACAATTGTTATATTATTTCAAGTTTTATTATTGAAACAGATAAAAAACAGAGAGCCAAAATTATTATTAAAAATTGAGAAAAGTGGAAGATTGAAGTCCTTGGCTCCTCCTGCCCCAGCCAGGTATGGGGGTCCCTGGAATGAGGATTCTCGAAGTCCAGATGGATAAGTATTTGGCGGTGACAAACAAAAACAAACACAGAGGCAGTTTGAATCTGAGTGTAGTTTGCAGCTCTCAAGCAGGGGATTTTATACATTAAACCAAATATGACACAACTCTTAGAAACCATATACAGTGAAACAATTGTGAATACCAACAAGAATCACTTGGCACAGTAAAATGCAAAAATCATCTAAGCCTTACGACTCTGAAACTATGTGTTCAGTGAACCACAGAACAGGTAATGTCATCATCAAAATTGTAATAATTTTAAAAGAATATATTCTATAGGACCATCATCCAAGGCTAGTGGCATATTCCCAAGAATAGGTTAATAAATCTTTATGGTCAGTGCTCTTAACCACTGAGCTAACTTTCCAGCCCCCGTGGTTAATTATTGCTTAACATCTAATACCTGATTTTTTTTTTTATAAATCTTCAAAGAATAAATTTAAACTATTTTAATTCTTTCTAATTAAGGCTTTCATTACCATATACCAAAACCCACCTCTGATGACACATGTGTAGCCATGTGAAATTTTATTGTTGGGAAAGATTTTATCTATCATAATGATTTTGTAAACAATTTGAAAATAAAGCATTGGTTTCCCTGGAGATAAGGTCATGTTAGTGACCTGTCTCTAGGGGTGGTTTTGTACACATTATTCTTGCTTAAGATCATGGTCTAGGCTACCAAGAACCTGTCAGTAAGAAAAGGAATGAAAGAAAGCACAACAGAAAACTTGCCATGAGAACTACAGCTCAATTGCTTTCTCCAGCCGAGAGTTCCACAACCAGTTCCAGGAGACCTCCTTCTTTTGAAGTCTAATGCCTCGGTCTGTGGAACTTGTCACACAGATTCTACTGGAGTTGGTGTGGCAATACACAAATGCCAAGTGTGTATGTATAAGATGGCAGCATATTGTTCAGAGACATAAAAGTACAGAACACTGAGAAGATAAGACTAAATAGTTATAAACCTATTACATTATGAAATTGTCTTTATTTGTACATCAGCATAAAAAGGTTGGTATACCTCTTTACCCATTTATACTAAAAGTTTGATTCAAAAAGATGTGAGAATCAAATTCTGTGGGGAAAATAGCCACTAATAAAGTCAGAGCTTATCTTACATCTACTCAAATTCTGAGTAAGTTTAGTTGATTTAATATAACACGGTTACATGAAGAACAAAACTGAGTTTCTTGATGCTCAAAGTTAGAACAAGATCTTCACTCCAGATAGTTGCTTCACATTTTGTCTTTTTGAAAGTTTATAAAGATTTTTCATTAAAAAGCACAAGTTTCACAAGTTACCCAGTTACCCAATCTGGTATATGTCTGGGCTTTGACATTATTCTCTTCCTTTTCCAGCTCTGATCTTCTTCCTTCTTTACAGGTGATGTGCTATTACTTATGGCTACTAAAAACACGACAGAAGTGACTGAATTTGTGTTGTTGGGATTGTCCAGTAGGCCAGAGATGCAGCCAGTTATTTTTGGAGTTGTCCTTATCATGTACCTGATGGCAGTTTTGGGCAATACCCTACTAGTACTTGTTGCTTGCACAGACCTCAAACTTCAGACCCCCATGTACTTCCTTCTCAGCCAGCTTTCCTTGATTGACATATCTTTAACAACAATCATTGTTCCCCAGATGCTGGTACATACACTCTCTTTAAATAGAACAATTTCCTATAACTGCTGCATGACACAACTCTTTTCCTTTATGACTGTGGGCAGCATGGAAGTTCACTTGCTTGGTGCAATGGCATATGATCGCTATGTTGCAATTTGTGACCCTTTAAGATACTCTGCCATTGTCAGCCATAGCCTCTGTCTGCGAATAACATTGACCTCATTGGTGGTGGTCAGCCTTAACAGTCTCCTGTATACTGTGTTGGTCACTCGTTTAAGGTTCTGTGGCAACAAAGTCACCCACTTCTTCTGTGACATCACTCCTCTGCTGAAGCTCTCCTGTATTCGACCAGTGGTCAATGAAATGTTAATCTTCACTGAGGGTGTAGCAGTGGTGGTCAGCCCCTTCTTCTTTATTTTTGGCTCCTATGTTCGTATAGGTATTGCGATAGCCCACATGCACTCAGTTGCGGCCTTGCAGAAAGCTCTGTCCACTTGTAGCTCTCATGTTCTGGTTGTGATGTTCCTCTTTGGTTCTTTGGTTCACATGTACCTCAAGCCATCATCCAGCTACAACCTAGAACAAGATCGTCAGGTTGCCATCTTCTACACACTCATTTCTCCCATGTTAAATCCACTAATCTACAGCCTCAGGAACCAGGAAGTTAAAGGAGCACTATGGAGGCTTTTAAAGAAACTGCATCTCAGGCAGCTTTCAGCCTGGAGTTTGGGCAAAGCATGCCAGCAAATCTGCTGAGAAGCAGGGGTTAGTCTGAAAACACCACAGATAGGTGAACTCATCTCTTCATAATGTCTGTGAATCATATTCCTATGGAATAATTTTTGTTATCAGCACTCATTTGGTTGTATTAGGAATTAGTGAGTTAATGAATGAATAGTTCTGGACTCTTTTGACTCATGGTGAATCAATGTCATCCCACTAGAACTGAGAATATTCTTTAAAATCACTAAACCCAAACATCTTCTTTTACTTGTGAACCCTGTAACCTAGAGAAAAGTAAGTTAACTGGTATCAAATCAGTGTGGTATAAAGAACTGCCATTGTTTTAGTGATGTGTTTTCAAATACTCTCTTCAATATCACTTTTAGAATCTTTCCTCTCATTGTAGTGTAATATATCAAATGCTTATAGTGAATCAATTCTTCCATTTTTATCCACTAGTTGTTCTATAGAGCTTAGTATAGGTCACTAATATCAGAAAGCCATAATGTATACATGCAAAGAACATATGACTTTTGGTTACTCAGCCCCAACCAATACATCTGCAATAGAATTCCTACACTTTACCTTCAGGGAGAGTCACAGACGAGGAGGTGAAAAGATTGTAAGGACCAGGGGACCAGGAGATAATATCTTCTAGACATGACAGGAAAACTCAAGAATAAACCTTAACATATATGTAATAGTATGTATTGTATATAAGTGACACAAAATGAATTGAATTGGGGATATATGTGTGTGTATGTGTGTGTGTCTTTGTGTATGCGAAAATGAATATATTTAACTATAACAATTGAGTAAGAGAAAGGTAATGGATTTGAAAGGTAGTGGAAGAAATAAGACTAGTTAGAGGAGGAAAAGAGAGAGAGGAGGAAACGATGTTAAATCCAGTACTCATGTATAAAATTATCAAAAAGTATTTCAAATAAATGAGTGAAAATTCATTGTTACAACCAAGTTAATTTCATTCATTCATCATTGTGTGTAAATCAATAAATGCCATCTACCACATAAATAGACTCAAATGCTGAAATTACATGATAATCTCATTAAACTCAGAAAAGTGTTCAACGAAATCTCATGGAAAGGGTAGGGGTGATAAGAGATTGCTTCAACATACTAAAAGCTATGTATGGCAAATCTGTAGCCAGTATTACATGAAATGGAGACAAACTTGGAGTTCCTGTTAAGATAACAAGAACAGTAATATAAGAGAAAGAAATAAAAAGTATATAAGTAGAGAAAGAAGTCAATTTATCCTTATTTTTCTTTTCCTTTTATTGAAATCATTTTTCTCACACAACTTATGCTGATTACACTCCTCTTACTCCCAGTTACTCTCCACCTCCCCTCCCACCCAGACCAACTCCCTTTCTGTTTCTCATTAGAAAACAGGACAACAGCACTAAGCTGTACTTCATGTCTTGTCCTTCATTTCATGCACCACACTCTCCTGCTTTCCTGAAGGTCTGTTGGTACTAGACACACCAGGTAAGCCCCTCCCGTTCCAAACCAGTGCCTACTAACATCTTGAGAAAGCACCCTCAGAGAGAGGGAATTGTACCTCTTACCCTATGCTCCATCTTCTGCCCTACAATTTTGTCTGCTTTACTTAATTACTGCCAGTATGAGAAAGAAATATTTAAGATCCTGCCTCAAGTCCTTGTTCACCATATTCTCCTAAAACACAACACACTGGACTCCATTTCCAGCCCTTCTAGCCTGCTTCCCTAGAGGCCTATTGGCATGAGGGACTCTAGGCCATGCTAGTACTAGGGATCCCAGAGGCAAGGCTAGCACCCAGATCTCCAGAGGCCTCAGAGGCACAATAAGCCCAGGGGAGGTAACCTACTGGACCTGAAGACTAGCTAGTCACCGGAAATCCAGACCACTCAGGCCAGTAGTCAAAAGAAACAAAAACCAAGGGGGGGGATGTTTTGTCCACAAATAGCCATCCAATAGAGATAAACTCAGAAATAAGCATCTAAATCTATAATAACTAATATCTATAATAACTGCAAAACCCAGATGGATAAAGGCCAGTGTAAAAACAAAACCAGCAACGCCAGGGTAATATGACATGACCAGAGCCCTTCTTACTATAGCAAGTCCTGCATATTTCAACACAGCTGAAGCACAAGAGAATGATCTTAGGTCTTATAGAGGCAGAGGCAGAG
This sequence comes from Apodemus sylvaticus, assembly GCF_947179515.1. NCBI lineage: Eukaryota > Metazoa > Chordata > Mammalia > Rodentia > Muridae > Apodemus > Apodemus sylvaticus. The sequence goes on along the minus strand of NC_067476.1, from coordinate 16,401,761 downwards.
GCAGCTCTATGGCATTTGTGTGGTCTCATTGTCAGCACAGCCAGGCCTACATGCAAGCAACCATGTCTAAGGCACCTGCAGTTGGCATCTTTTTGGCACCACCTGCTCCTGTATGAGTGTCTTCCAGCATGGAAATGTGGAAATAATTGCAAATGAGCAGAGTAGCCACACCATGCCAAGCTATGTTGCTTTCATGGACACAGAACTATTAAATTGGGATGCGTCCAATAATTAGGTTGCAATGAAACCTACCAACACAGTTTTTGATGCCAAGCATCTGATCAAATGCAGGTTTGATGGCGCTGTTGTTCAGTCTGATATGAAACACTGGCCCTTCATGGTGGTGAATGATGCAGGCAGGCCCAAGATCCAAGTCTAATAAAGGGGAGAAAAAAGTTTCTACCCAGAGAAAGTGTCCTCAGTGGTTCTGACAAAGATGAAGAAAATTGAGGAAGCTTACCTTGGAAAGACTGTTACCAATGCTGTATCCACAGTGCCAGCTTACTTCAATGACTCTCAGCACCAGGCAACAAAAGATTCTGCAACTATTGCTGGCCTCAATGTACTTCAAATTATCAATGAACCAACTGTTCCTGCTATTGCTTATGGCTTAGATAAGAAGGTTGGAGCTGAAAGGGATGTGCTGATATTTTACTTGGGAGGTAGCACTTTTGATATGTCAATCTTTACTATCGAGGATAGAATTTTTGAAGTCAAATCAACAGCTGGAGACAACCACTTGGGTGGAGAAGACTTTGACAGTTGAATGGTCAACCATTTCATTGCTGAGTTTAAACAACAGAACAAGAAGGGCATCTGTGAGAACAAGAGAGCTGTCAGGTTTCCCCACACTGCCTGTGAACTGGCCAAGCACACACTTTCCTCCAACACTGAGGATAGTATTGAGATTGATTCTATGAGGGAATTGACTTCTATACCTCCATTACCTGGGCTTGATTTGAAGAATTGAATGCTGACCTGTTCCATGGCACACTGGACACTGTAGAGAAGGCCCTTTGAGATGCCAAACTAGACAAGTCACAGACCCATGATATTGTCTTAGTGGGTGGTTCTACCAGAATTCCCAAGAATCAGAAACTTTTGTGAGACTTTTTCAGTGGAAAGAACTGAATAAGAGCATTAACCCTGATGAAGCTGTTGCCTAGTGTGCAGCTGTCCAGGCAGCCACTCTCTTTGGAGACAAGTCTGAGAATGTTCAGATTTCCTGCTCTTGGATGTCACTTCTCTTTCCCTTGGCATTGAAACTGCCGGTGGAGTCATGACTGTCCTCCTCAAGCCCAGTACCACCATTCCTGCCAAGCAGACACAGACTTTACCACCTACTATGACAATCAGTCAGGTGTAAACATTCAGGTGTATGAAGGTGAAAGGACTATGACCAAGTACAACCTTCTTGGAAAGTTTGAGCTCACAGGCATACCTCCAGCATCTGGTATCGTTCCTCAGATTGAGGTTACTTTCAACATTAACGCCAATGGCATCCACAAATTTTTGCTGTAGATTAGAACAGAGGAAAGAGGACAAGATCATCATTACCAATGATTAAGGGCACTTAAGTAAGGAGGATATTGAGTACACAAAGTACACTGAGAAATACAAAGATGAGGATAAGAAACAGAGAGAGAAGTTCTCCTCTAAGAATTCACTGGAGATTTATGCCTTTAACATGAAAGCAACTGTTGAAGGTGAGAAACTTCAAGGCACGATGATGAGGACAAACAGAAGATTCTTTTTTTTTATTTTTTATTTTTTATTTTTTTATTTATTGATATACTTTTTATTTACATTTCAAATGATTTCCCCTTTTCTGGGTCCCCACTCCCCGCAAGTCCCATAAGCTCTCTTCCCTCCCCCTGTTCCTCCATCTACCCCTTCCAGCTTCGCTGTTCTGGAATTCCCCTATACTCTTGCACAGAGTCTTTCCAGAACCAGGGGCCACTCCATTCTTTTTGGACATCATTTAATTTGTGGATTATGTCTTGGGTATTCAAAGTTTCTAGGCTAATATCCACTTATCAGTGAGTGCATACCATGATTGATCTTTTGAGACTGGGTTACCTCACTTAGTATGATGTTATCCAGCTCCATTCATTTGTCTAAGAATTTCATGAATTCATTGTTTCTAATGGCTGAATAGTACTCCATTGTGTAAATATACCACATTTTTTTTTATCCATTCCTAAAGGAGCTGAAAGCATCCAGTGGAAAAAAGATAATCTTTTCAACAAATGGTGCTGGTTCAATTGAAAGTCAGCATGCAGAAGAATGCAAATCGATCCATTCTTATCTCCTTGTACTAAGCTCAACTCCAAATGGATCAAGGACCTCCACATAAAACCTGACACACTGAAATTAATCAAAAAGAAACTGGGGAAGACCCTGGAGGACATGGGCACAGGGGAAAAGTTCCTGAATAGAACACCAATAGCTTATGCTCTAAGATCAAGAATTGACAAATGGGACCTCATAAAACTACAAAGTATCTGTAAGGCAAAGGAAACTGTCAAAAGGACAAAATGTCAACCAACAGATTGGGAAAGGAATATCTTGGTTTCTCCATCTATGGTGATTGAGATTTTTTTTCTGGGTATAGTAGTCTGTGCTGGCATTTGTATTCTCTTAGGGTTTGTATGACATCTCCACAGGATCTTCTGGCTTTTAGAATCTCTGCTAAGAAGTCTGGTGTAATTCTGATTGGTCTGCCTTTATAAGTTACTTGCCCTTTTTCCATTATTGCTTTTAATATTCTTTTTTGTTTAGTGCATTTGGTGTTTTGATTACTAGGTGCTGGGAGGACTTTCTGTTCTGGTCCAGTATGTTTGGAGTTCTTTAGGCTTCTTGTATGTTCATGGGTATCTCTTTCTTTAGGTTTGGGAAGTTTTCTTCCATAATTTTGTTGAAAATATTTACTGGCCCTTTAATCTCTAAATCTTCACTTTCTTCTATACCTATAATCCTTAGGTTTGGTCTTCTCATTGTGTCCTGGATTTTCTGGATGTTTTGTGTTACAAGCCTTTTGCATTTTGCATTTCCTTTGACTGTAGAGTCGATGTTTTCTATGGTATCTTCAGCATCTGAGATTCTTTCTTCTATCTCTTATATTCTGTTGTTGATGCTTGTATCCATGACTCCTGATTTCTTTCCAAGGTTTGCTATCTCCAGAATTGTCTCCCTTTGTGATTTCTTCATTGTTACTACTTCTACCTTTAGATACTGGATGGCTTTGTTTAGTTCCTTCATTTGTTTGTATTTTCCAGTAATTTTTTGAGAGATTTTTGTGTTTCCTCTTTAAGGGCTTCTACCTTTTGACCCATGTTCTCCTGTATTTCTTTAACTCAAGGGCTTTTACCTGTCGACACATGTTCTCCTGTATTTCTTTAAGGGAGTTACTTATGTCCTTCCTGAAGTCCTCTATCAGCATCATGAGATATTATTTTAAATCCAACTTTTGCTTTTCTGGTGTGTTGGGGTATCTAGGACTTGCTGTGGTGGGAGAACTTGGTTCTGATTTTGCCAAGTAGCCTTGGTTTCTGTTGGTAAGGTTCTAGCACTTGCCTTTTGCCATCTGGTTATATCTTGGGTTAGTTGGTCTTCCTGTCTCTTTCTGGATCTGTCCCTCCTGTGTCTGTACTCCTGTGAGACCAACTTTCTTCTGGCAGGATCTGTGCACAGAAGGCCATGGAGCCACCTGGATCCCTGGTGCAAATGGCTACCAGAAGACTCCTGTCCCAGAAGCTCCACTGATCGTTTGCCCCACTGTGTTCCTAGCTGTTCCTCTCTGAAGAGAAGGTGGAGATCTCACTTCTGCACTCAGAATTAAAAATACTGCTGGGAGATTCCTCTGTCCTGGTGGGCTGTACACTGAAGGCTGTGGAGCTGCCTGGCTCTCTGGTACAAATGGCGGGAGAAGACTCCTGTCCCAGGAGCTCCACTGATTGTATGCCCTCTAAATCTAATCTTATAAAGCTGATAGAGATATTTAAATAGCAAATGAATAAATCCCTTAAAGAGATATAAGGAAATACAATCAAACAGGAATAAATGAAAGAAACTGTTCGAAACCCCAAAATGGAAACAGAAACAATATAGAAAATAGAACTTTAAAGCATCTGTGAGATGGAAATGCTAAGTAAGAAAACAGAAATTGCACATACAAGCATTAACAACAGAGTACAAGAGATGGAAGAGAGAATCTCTGGTGTAGAAGATGCTATAGAAAAAATTGATTTGTTGGTCAAAGAAAATGTTAAATCTAAAAAGTTCCTGAGAGGAAACATCCAGGAAATCTAACACACTATTAAAAGACCAAACCCAAGAATGGTAAGAATAGAAGGAGAATATTCCAACCTCAAAGGTGCAGAAAACATTTTCAACAAAGGTATAGAAGAAAATTTCCTCAGCCTATAAATGTACAATCAGGTTATAGAACATCAACTATAGTGGACCAGAAAAGAAAAACCTTTCACAATATAATAATCAAAACACTAGACCTACAGAAAAAAGAAAGTATTAAAACCTGCAAGGGGATAAACACCTAAGAGACATCAAAATCTAGACCTAGCAGAATTACAAATGATTTCTCAACAGAGACTATAAAAGCTAAAAGGGCCTGGACAGATGTTTTCAGCTTCTGAGCAACTACAGATACCAACCTAGACTTTTGTATACAGCAAGCATCTCAATCACAATAGACAGAAAAGACAAGGCATTCTAAGAAAAATTAAATTTAAACAATATCTACCCATAAATTCAGTCCTACAGAAAATGCTAGAAGGGAAATATCAACCCGAGGAGATAACACAGGAAGTAAATAATTCCACACCATAAAACAATAAAGTAACAGAAGTACACACACACACACACACACACACACACACACACACACACACCCCAACATCAAAATAACAGAAATTAACACTTGGTAGTCATTAATATCTCTCACCATTAATGGACTCAATTCACCAATAAAACCACAGAGGCTAACAGACTGGAATTGTAAACAGGATTTATCATTCTGCTGCATGTAAGAAACATACCTCAGCAACACAGATAGACATTATTTTAGAATAAGGGGCTGAGAAAAGATTTTCCAAGTGAATGTTTCCAAGAAATAATCTGGAGTAGTCATTCTAATAAAATAGATTTCAAACTAAAAGTAATCATAAGAGATGGGGAAGGACAGTTCATATTCATCAAAGAATAAATACACTAAGATGGCATCTCAGTTCTAAATATCTGTGCCCAAAATGGAAGAGCACCCACATTGTTAAAGAAACACTTATTAAAGCTTAAATTATTCATCAAAACCAACACATTGATAGACTTCAATACCCCACCAATCAACAGGTCATCAAGACAGAAACTAAACAGAGAAATAATGAAACTAATAGACATTATAAATCAAATGGACTTAACAATTATCTACAGAACATTTTCCCCAAACACAAAAGAATATACAATCTTTTCAGTATCTCACAGTTTTTCAAAATTTACCATATACTATGTCACAAAACAAGTTACAACAGATGCAAGAGAATTTAAATAATCATGTATATGTTAGATCACTATGGATTTTTTGATTCGATATATTTTTATTTACATTTCAAATAATTTCCCCTTTTCTGGCTCCCCACTCCCTGAAAGTCCCATAAGGCTTCTTCCCTCCCCCTGTTCCCCCATCTACCCCTTCCCACTTCCCTGTTCTGGTATTGCCCTATACTGCTACACTGAGTCTTTCCATAACCAGGGGCCACTCCTCCATTCTTCTTGGACATCATTTGATGTGTGGATTATGTTTTTGGGTATTCCAATTTTCTAGGATATCCAGTTATCAGTGAGTGCAAACCATGATTGAGACTGGGTTACCTCACTTAGTATGATGTTCTCCAGCTCCATCCATTTGTCTAATAATTTCATGAATTCATTGTTCTAATGGCTGAATAGTACTCCATTGTGTGCGTGTGTGTGTGTGTGTATATATATATATATATATCAGTTTTTTGTATCCATTCCTCTGTTGAGGGATACCTGGGTTCTTTCCAGCTTCTGGCTATTATAAATAGGGCTGCTAAGAATATATTGGAGCATGTATCCTTATTACATGCTGGAGAATCCTCTGGGTATATGCCTAGAAGTGGTATAGCAGGGCCCTCTGGAAGTGATAAACCCAGTTAATAATGGTCTGACAGTCTTCATGTAGGCAAATTGATCCATGTGTATCATGCTGCACCAAAGCTCAAGTCCAAGTGGATCAAAGACTGCAACCTAATATCCTGATTTTAATATAAGAGAAAGTGGGAAATAAACCTAAATGTGTTGGCACAGGAGAAAATTTCCTGAACAGAACACTAATGGCTCAGACTGTAAGATATACAGTTAATAAATGGGACCACTGAAAAGCTCTTTTTAAGGCAAAGGACACTGTCAATAGGACAAAGTGGCAGCCTACATATCAGGAAAAGAACTTCATTAATCCTTCATTTGATAGACAGTATATATCCAGCAAATGCTAGTGAAAAAGGGGAAAACTCTTCCATTGCTAGTGGATTTTCAAACTTGTATAACCATTTTGGAAATCAATCTGGTGTTTTCTCCCCCTAACTCCCTGAGCCCATCCCTGTCCACTTTCCAACCCAGGTTCCTTCCTCCCTCCCTCCCAGGTCCCTCCCTCCTTCCCTCCCTCAATCCCCATTTGTGATTTACTTTATTCTCCCTCCTGTATGGGACTGAGGCATCCTCACTTGGGCACTTCAGCTTGTTGACCATCTTTGAATTCTGTGGACTGTATCTTGGGTATTCTGCACTTTTTTGGCTAATATCCACTTATTAGTGAGTACATACCATGCATGTCTTTTTGGGTTTGAGTTACCTCGCTCAGGATATTTTATAATTCCATCCACTTGCCTGCAAAACTCAGGATGTCCTCATTCTTAACTGAGTAGTATCTCTTTGTATAAATGAACTACATTTTCTGTTTCCATTCTTCTGTCGTGGGACATGTAGGTTGTTTCCATCTTCTGGCTTTCACAAATAAGGCCTCTAAAAATATAGTGGAACACATGTTTCTATGGCATGGTGGGGCATCTTTTGGGTATATTCCCAAGTGTGGTATAGCTGGGTCTTCAGGTGGATCTATTTCCAATTTTCTGAGGAACCTCCAGATTGATTTTCAGAGTGGTTGTACCAATTTGAAATCCCACCAGCAATGGAGGAGTGTTCCTCTTTCTCTATATTCTCTCCTACATGTGTTGTCACTTGAGGTTTTGATCTTAGCCATTCTGATTCATGTAAGGTGAAATCTTAGGGTCATTTTGATTTGTATTTCTCTGATCAAGGACTTTGAATATGTCTTTAGGTGCTTCTCAGCCATTCAAGATTCCTCAGTTGTGAAATCTTGGACCTGGCACTATAACTCAGGCTATGCAGTACTCAAAAAAAGAAATCTATCATGACCACAACAAGCAGCTTAAAGAGTCAGATGCAGACGTTTGCATCCAACCAATGGACAGAAGCAACTGACTCCTGTTGTTGAGTTGGGTTGGGGAAAGCTGAAAGAAACTGGAGAAGGGAGACCCTGTAGGAGGATCAGTAGTCTCAATTAATCTGGACCCCTGAATTTGTTCAAAAACCAAACAGGCAGCATGCACCAGCTGATATGAGGTCCCCAGCACACATACAGTAGAGGACTGCTGGGTCTTTGTTCATTGTGGGATGATCACCTAACCCTCAGGAGACTGGAGGCCTCAGGTAGTTTAGAGGTCAGGTGGGGTAAGGAGTGGGGACATCCATGTGGAGACAGAGGTATGGGTAGACAGGGGTATGTGAAATATGGAGTGTAAAAATAAACAGTCAAAGGGGATACAGGGGTATGTGAAATGTGGAGTATAAAAATAAATTAAAATAGTTTTCTTTTTATTTATGGAAAGTTTTACTGGCCATAAAACCCAAACCTGACCACTCCTCTTAGTATTGAAACTATGGTGAAGTTCCTTATTCAATCTCTGTTAGTGACTCATTGGATGGTACAACTGAAAGATAACAATAGAACAATTCAGGCAAAATAAGCACTGAAATTATTCTTAGGAGTTGCGAGATTATTGAAATTGGACTTTTATATGTATAATTTTAGAGAGGTTTAATTTTGTGATGTTTTTAAAATTCATTATTATAAATAATAGTTTGAAAGTCACATTGACTTTTGTCTATCAGGCAGTATATGACCCATTGTCACTAAAATTATCAAATATCTGTAATCCAGTCTGCCACGCTATGGCTTTGCTTATTACCTAGTTAATATGCTATATACAAAATGCATTTAGGTTTAGTGACAATTCAAATGAGAAAGGGCCTCAGAATAATTTATTCATGAAATAATTTTATTTCTCATCCAACCATGAGTGAGACGACAGCAAAGATTGTTATATAGAGATATGATTCATATCCTTTATTTAAAGTATACATCAGTGCTTTGAAGTGGTCTAAAATTAACTCTTGGTTCTCATGAATTTGTTTCTCATTCCTTGTTTGTCTGAAAGCCAGTCTGAAGTATGGAGTTTCCTAAAAAGCTTCCATAGTGCTCCTTTAACATCTTGGTTCCTAAGACTGTAGATTAGTGGATTTAGCATAGGGGTGATGAGAGTATAGAAGATGGCAACCTGGCGATCTTGGTCTAAGTCATAGCTGGATGATGGCTTAAGGTACATTCTAGCCAAAGAGCCAAAAAGGAGCAGCACGACCAAAATGTGGGAGCTACAGGTGGACAGAGCTTTCCTCAGAGCAGCAAAGGAGTGCATGTGGGCCATGGCAATACCTATTCGAACATAAGAACCCCAAATGAAGAAGAAGGGACTACCCACCACAGCTACACCTTCAGTGAAGATTAGCATTTCATTGACCACTGGTCGAGTACAGGAGAGCTTCAGTAGAGGAGTAATGTCACAGAAGAAGTGGGTGACCTTGTTGCCACAGAAGGTTAAACGAGTGACCAACACACTGTACAGGAGACTGTTAAGGCTGACTACCACCCATGAGGTCAATGTTATTCTCAGACAGAGGCTATGGCTGACAATGGCAGAGTATCTTAAAGGATCACAGATGGCAACATAGCGGTCATATGCCATTGCACCCAGCAAGTATACTTCCATGCTGCCCACTGCCATAAAGAAAAATAATTGTGTCATGCAACGATTATAGGAAATGCTCCGATCCACAGAGAGTGTGTGCACCAGCATTTGGGGAACAGTGATGGTTGTTAGAGTTATGTCAATCAAGGAAAGCTGGCTGAGAAGGAAGTACATGGGGGTCTGAAGCATGGGGTCTGAGCAAGCAACAAGTACTAATAGGGTATTGCCCAAAACTGCCATCAGGTACATGACAAGGACAACTCCAAAAATAACTGGCTGTATCTCTGGCTTACTGGACAATCCCAACAACACAAATTCAGTCACCTCTGTCTTGTTTTTAGTGGCCATAAGTCATGGTCTACATCACCTGCAAAGATGGATAATCAGAGTTGGAAAAGAGAACAATGCCAAGACTCAAGCACATCTGAGATTCTTCACCGTAAATGAATCAGTCATTGGAACAGGGATATACCCCTAACCTTCAGCATTAAGCAACTTACCTTGTTCTTCTGGTAATAGTCTTCCATCAAGACAACTAAACTAATCAAGGTTGAGAATTAGAAGTACCTGTAATATTTCTGACCTCACTAATAGCTATATTTTCATGAAAGCAGAATTTCTAGCATGTGGAGTTCTCAAATCTTTTTATAAGTCAGGTTTTCATCATAAGTAGAACTATAAGTAAACACTAGCATGATGACTTTCTATGCTACTGTATAAATAAAAACATTTTGTTAACTAATACACTTTGATATGCCTAAAAAATAATGGTAGAATTAATAAAACTGGAAGAACATATAATTAAAGGGGTCCTTAACTTATCCTTGCCTAACTCCATGTTTAATCTCAACCATTCAAGGGTCTGTACTAATATGCATCTGAACAATATGCTATGAATTTATACATGTATTTGTGCTAAATTATCAATTAAAGGTAGTTTTTGGCCTACAACTACAAGGGATAAAGTAGTAGTTTCATTAGGATCATCATATTTTCCTTTTCTCAACTTTTGAGTATTAGTTTAATTACTTTTGAAATTATTATTTTATTTCATATGCATTGATGCTTTGCCTATACATATGTCTATGTGAGGCTATCAGAGCCCCTATAACTGGAGTTACATAGGTGTGATCTGCAATGTGGGTGCTAGGAATTGAACCTGGGTCCTCTGCAAGAGTATTCAGTGTTCCTAACTGCTGAGGCATCACTCCTTCCCCTAGCTTAATTTTTTGAGGCATGGTCTTCACCAATTTTTTCCATTTATAGTCTTGAAATTTTCAGTACTATAATAATGATGGAAAATTTTCTTGAGCTTTGAATTTCAGGAATATTTTCATCTTATATAAACTCATATCTGATAATGGCAAATGTTACTTTTAAAGGTTCAACTGCAATGATCAATGGCTTTATTATAGTAGTGAAGGGATGGTTCTACATGAGTCAATAAATGTAATAAACCCTATAAAGGGATTTAAAAACAAAATCATGTGATCATCTCAAATACACCAAAAAGGCCTTTGTTAAAATCTAGCATGCCTTCATGGGAAAAGTCCTAGGGAAAATAGGACTGGAAAGAACATAGCCCACCATAATAAAGGATATTTATTTCAAAACCACAATAAAGGCCACATATGACAACCATTATCTTAAATAGTAAAAACAATTGAAGCAATCCCATTAAAATCAGGAGGAAAACAGTATCTTTACTATCTCCACTCCTTTTCAACATATTACTTGAAGCATCAGCTAAAGCAATAAGACAAGTAAAGAAAACTCAATGGTTACAAATAGGAAATAAAGAAGTCAAGTTATCCTTATTTTCAGATGATAGTATACATAAGAGATGTTAAAGATTCCACCAGAAAACGTCTTTAAACAGTCCACCATTTAGCAATGAATACAAAGTCAGATTACAAAAATCATTAGATATTTTATGCACCAATTACAAACATACTGTGAAAGAATTCATGAACACAGTGCTTATTAAAAATACCATCAAAAATTAAAATATCTAGAAATAAATATACTCAATGTTTACCATGAAAACTTAAATCCCTGAAGAAAGAGATTGAGGAAAACCATAGAAGGGGCGATATTTCTCATATTCATGGATTGGCAGTGTTAATACAGTGAAAACTGTCATTTAAAATGATGATTCTATCAAAAGCAATTTACAGATTTGCTGAAATCCAAATAAAAATCTCTATGATATTCTTCACAGAACAAATTTTAAAATAATTTCTTATCTGAGATCACTTTTAAAATAAAAAATTAAAACTACAAACAATTAAAGAATGCTGAAATCAGGAGAAACAGTTTTCCCCAGGAAAGAACACACCAACTGATTTTCCAATGCCAAATGGTCAGCCATGAAAACATACATACAAGCAACATTATATTGACTAATTTTGTGATATTTATGTATTAGGAATATATGTTTAAATTTATATTACATATTTATTTATACTTAAAGGAAAAGAGTAGGGCTGGAGAGATGGCTCAGGAGTTAAGAGCATTGACTGCTCTTCCAGAGGTACTGAGTTCAATTCCCAGCAAGCACATGGTGGCTCACAACCATCTGTAATGGGATCTGATGAGTTTTTCTGGTGTGTCAGAAGACAGGTACAGTGTCCTCATATAAAATAAATGTTAAAAAAGGAAAAGAATCCATAAACCTGACAGTGCGAAAGGGACAAATGAGTCCCAAGGGAAGGGAGGGAAGGAGGAAATAATATAATCTCAAAAGATGAAAAATTATTTTTTAAAAGAAATTTGCTTCCAGCCATATAACTATCGGTGTTTTATTTTATAGAATTGTTTTCATTTCAACCCAACTTTTTATTGTAGATGTTTTCAGTAATTGCGTGAAGAATAAATTCGGGAAGTTTTTTTTTTTTTTTTATTCGATATAATTTATTTACATTTCAAATGATTTCCCCTTTTCTAGCCCCCCCCACTCCCCGAAAGTCCCGCAAACCCCCTTCTCTTCCCCTGTCCTCCCACCCACCCCTTCCCACTTCCCCGTTCTGGTTTTGCTGAATACTGTTTCACTGAGTCTTTCCAGAACCAGGGGCCACTCCTCCTTTCTTCTTGTACCTCATTTGATGTGTGGATTATGTTTTGGGTATTCCAGTTTTCTAGGTTAATATCCACTTATTAGTGAGTGCATACCATGATTCACCTTTTGAGTCTGGGTTATCTCACTTAGTATGATATTCTCTAGCTCCATCCATTTGCCTAAGAAATTCGGGAAGTTTTAATCTGAAGATGTGTACTTCTTTTTAATTTTGAGAAACATTCTCATAATCATTTAAAAAAATTTCTCCCTAGAATATTATTTCTAAGCTCTTATTGTTGGTTCTTATTCATCTTTAATTAATATCTTTTTCTTCAAATTTGCTACCTCATTGTCTTTCATGTCTGTGTCCTAGATTATATTCTTTTAATTCACAGTTGATAATTATTTTGTTCTCAAAAGTCATATGTTGTCTCATGATCTCATATGGTCTCATTTCTTTATTTACTGTTCATGCTAGTTTAGTGTGGGTTCACTTCTGAAAGTATCAATCTTTTAATTTTTTATTTTTAAGATTTTTAATTAGGAAGTACAACTTTAGGTTTCATACCATATCTAGTTATAAAATTCCTGGGTATGCACCCAAAGGACTATATATCTTACCACAATGATACCTACACATCAATATTTTTGCTGCATTATTCACAGTACCAAGGATATGGGTCTGGCCCAGATGTCTGTCAGTGGATGATTTGATAGTAAAACATAAAAGTAGGATTCATTCGGAAAAGGCAAGCATTTATCTTTTGACATTGTTGTTGATGGTTTGTCATTTTGAGTGCCTTCATATTGCTGGTTCAAGGTCATTAGTCTTAATTTCTTATGATATTCATTTGCACTTAGGAGTTCACACTACTCTGTCTTAGTGAAAGATATGCTTATTATCAGATCACATGAAATACTTTGTTTTATCCTACTTGTCCAAAGTAAAAGTGTCAATTTTGTTTAAGATACAATCGAATAATTTAGCCAAGCTCTTTCTCATTGTGGGAAGAGTTTTCATTGGAATGAAATGCTAAGATATAGTCAGAATTTTAAGTTGGGGTGAAATGAAGGCTGCATGTGGAATGGTTGGTGTATTTTCCCTGAAGGAATAATTTCACCCTTTCCCATCCTGTTTCTTTCATCGCTGTAATTGCCTGACTACCTGTGGTGTGGGGTTCATTCCAGCAAGGTAAGCAGTCTCGCCTACTGCATCCCTTTCCCAGTGTGCTAAGTGAGGAGAAGGCTCTCATTCCTACTTTCATCATCTCTTAAAATTTTACTTAAATGTCATATTTGCTAGTGATTTTCCTTTTTTTCCCACTTGTTACCCAATTCCCCTTATTTGATGCAGAATAACTAAAGCACAAGGTAAACACAATATATGAGGGCCAGAGTCAGGGTCTGTCTTCAGCCTGAAAGTGACACACAGAACAAGATTTTTAAGTCCATAAGTCAGGGGTGTTTATCCCAATGTATTAAAAATGTGTTGCTTCATAAATGTTTAAATTTTTGCATTGCCTCAGATCATACACAATGATCTTTACAGGTCTGCAGCTTTCTTCAGTACCTGTCATATCCCCTGACAAATGCTCTCATTTATTTGTCTGAACTTTTGTTTTTTCTCAGTCAGCTCAGTTAAACCCTTTGGACCACTAGTTCTCAAATTCTGACCCTTTCATACAATTGCTTATGTTGTATTGACCCCTCACCACAGCCATGAAATTGCTTTTGTTGATACCTCATAACTATAATTTTGCTACTGTTCTAAATTGTAATATAAATATATGTGTCATCCAATGGTTAGAAGACCCCTGTAAGAAGAGTGGACGCAAAAAATGTGGTATATCTACACAATGGAGTACTATTCAGCCATTAGAAACAATGAATTCATGAAATTCTTAGGCAAATGGATGGAGCTAGAGAACATCATACTAAGTGAGGTAACCCAGACTCAAAAGGTGAATCATGGTATGCACTCACTAATAAGTGGATATTAACCTAGAAAACTGGAATACCCAAAACATAATCCACACATCAAATGAGGTACAAGAAGAAAGGAGGAGTGGCCCCTGGTTCTGGAAAGACTCAGTGAAGCAGTATTTGGCAAAATCAGAACGGGGAAGTGGGAAGGGGTGGGTGGGAGGACAGAGGGAGAGAAGGGGGCTTATGGGACTTTCGGGGAGTGGGGGGCTAGAAAAGGGGAAATCATTTGAAATGTAAATAAAAAATATATCGAATAAAAAAAAAGAAGCAGCATCAAGCATCACTAAAAAAAAAAAAAAAAAAAAAAAAAAAAAAAAAAAAAAAAAAGAAGACCCCTGTAAAAGGGTGATTTGACATCCCCTCAAAGGGATCAGGACTACAGGTTAAGAAACACTGCTTTAGACTATCTTTAGTTAACAATATATATCTATAAATCAGAAGCTATAAAGATTTTTAAAACTTACATTTTTCCAGTGTTAATTTTTTGTTGTCATTTACTCCAGTATCTTTCTATGTCAGTGGATGTATCTCAGCTAATTGTATCATGATACAATTCCTTTTTAAGGAAGAAGAGCATAATATGGAGGTGGAGATGAACTTAGAAGAGAGGACAAGAATGGAAAAATATGAACTAACTTCCTTAATGAAGGTATGGTGAATAGTCATGGTCTTTAAGATTTAGGTTACTATAAGCTACCATATAAAAAAATCTACTATTTAACACTAGTTAAAGTAAGATCATAGTAACAATAAGTTCAATTTATTTCAAGCAATATAAATTACACCTTAAATAAAAGTCTACTACTCACGGTCAGTAGTATTAACATGCAGTAATGGTACTCTTCTTGGCCGATGTCAAGGATTCATCCTTGTATTGTTTCTACTTTTTCAGTTTCAATATTGTTCTCAGATCCTGAGTTCTGTGAATGCAATTCCAGGAAGCTGGAGGCAGGTGGTGAGGAAGAGAATAGGAGAGAAGATATGAGAAAAGAGGGAGGCTGATGAGAGATATAATAAAATCTGTATAAAGAGCACTAGAGTCTTTTAAGCCAAAGAATTACATGAATCTTGAAGAAGAGAAAAACAATCTCTGAAAACAAACACATAGCATCTGGTTCCTTATTCCTAGCTGATGCTTTGAAAGTAACTGGGGCTGTGGAGGAGAAAATGGTCTTGTGTTGATTTTTTTTTTATTCTTATCTCTGCTTTGACTAAAGGATCAATGGGGCATATTGCATCTCTTTACTGCAGTGCTACTATATAAATAAGGATTTCTTGAGTTTTTATTGATTCAAGTTTGATTTATAGTATACTCACCTTTTTGTTAATGAATGACCAAAGCTGATTCTGGAATGCATAACCAAATTATTTTTTATTACTGTCCTAAAACATAGATCTTCCAAATACTCAGAAAATGAATTGAAGTTTCTCAAATCTCTGGTATCAAAGAGCCAAGGAATGTGTCTATGCATCCTGCTCCACTTTTAATTATCCCATGACTGTATACTGAAGATCAACATTTACTGCAGATCAGCATGTACTTCAGATCAACATTAATTTTCACTCAAACACTATATTTTTTCTAATTGACACATCTTCTCTTGATTCTAGATTTTTTTGCTTTATTCTTTTTGTCTTCTTGGTATAGATGTTGTTTTTATATAAAATGAATATAATGTATTATTTCTTGTGCACTCTGTATTTATTTTACAAAAGGAATAGCATTAAATTCATTTTTCTCTATGTCTAACATTACATGCTGAGTTAGAAATCTAGACAACACCACGTTTCCTTTTGCCCATTAAATATTCTCTTTGAAAAAATACTTTCCATAAAAACCTTTGCACAGGCATCTCAATGCAAGGAAGCAGGCTCACGTGGCACATACTCACTGTGGGACTCTATTAACTCCAAAAGGCTCCAATTATAGTCAGATGAAATAATCAAAGTGATTCCCTTCACCAGGGTTGCTGTAAGTGGGAAGCCCTAAAGGCAGACTATTTCTGCAGCCTGCCACATCCTGCCCACACCTGTGAATGGCTTTTGATTTCTCCTCTAATAAAACCACTTGTACACATATGAATAGTACTAACTTCATCAGAAAAGTGATCAGACATCATGTCTCTTATTAACTCAATAAAATAGAAGCCACTTTAGATCATCTTCTTCTAAAATTTAAATGTTCATTTAACCAAACGTCCACCTCATAGGAAGTTCATAAAATCATTAATTAGATTCAATGGTTTATATTAAAAGAACAACAAGAAAAAAGAATGCAGAAAGGGAAATGTGCTGGAGAAGCATAGGGATTGTGACTGTGATAGGATACACTGGGATCTTGTGTGAACTTTTCACAGAATACATAAAAATATAATTTAAAATCAAGAAAAGATAAATTATAAAAAATTTAAAATATGTAAAGTATAAATGAACATATGTTGCAATGTAGTACTAAAATTAGATAAGTCCAGAGTAGGAAGTTTTATAGAAAAAAAATCCTCCTCAGATTGTCCTAAAAAAGACAAAAGAACTCCTTTTGCTCAAGATAGTGTTTGTGATTTTTTCACAGAATTTTTGTTTATCATCTTTTTAAATTAAGTTATTCTTAGGATGTAAAATATATTGCATCCTAACCACAATCTCCCCTCCCTCCTTCCATCTCCACCTCCTACATTTTCATTTCCCCTTCTCTTCCCTTCCCATTTATTCCTTTTCCACTTCCCTTCAGAAAAGAACAGTCCTCTCTGGGATAGCAACCAGATTTGGCATATCAAGTTGTAGTAAGATTAGTCCAGTCCCATTGTATTAAGGTTGGATGAGGCACCCTAGTAAGAGTAAAAGGTCCAAAAGTCAGGCAGAGATGTCAAAAATAGCCACTGCTCTCTCTGTTAGGAGTCCCACAAAAACATCAAGCCACAAAATTGTAACAGACATAGTGCCTAGGTTAGATCCATGCAGGCTCCCTGATTGTTGGTTCAGTCTCATTGAATCCTTATGAGTCCAGGTTTGTTGTAGAATTCTGATGTTTAAGAACATTTTTTTGTTGTATTTATAAGAAGATTGCACATTAAAAACCTGACCTGCTATTCGGTAATATGGAAGTTATCATGGAGGTTCCTTAAAATCCTGAAAACATATTTACCACATGGTCTAGATAAAGTGCTCTTCGTCAAATAATTCAAGGATGCTATATATACTACTCCATAGAAACATGAGCACCCATATTCAATACTTTCTTATTCACAATTGCTAGTTAGTGTAAACAGGTCTATGAACTTAAGGACTGATAACAAAGATGATGTACATTTAGACAATGGAATACTATTCAGCAGTTAGAAAAAATCAAATTGTGAAAATTTCAGGTAAATGTATAGAGCTGCAAACAATACCTATGAGATCAGGACACATCTCAGCCCTCATCAGTGAAGACTCTTCTTGTAAGAGAGAGCAATTAACACATAGACCTAACTCATCAATGTGCAGAGAGCAAAAGACTACAGTGCTCAGCCTTACGTTGGATATTCTCATTACACTCCTTCACTCAAGGCTGAGAGTGGGGTGTCTTTGCAGAGGTGTAGAAAGACTGTAATAGTCAGAAGTAGTACATTACTTTAAGGAAAGTGTTTTTTAGATGCAACAGGGCATTTGCGTGTTTGGAGTTATAGAGGTTATGATGTGGTAGAATGCATTTGATATTCCAGAGAAAATCCTATTCTAGTGAAGTGAAAGTAGACATGTAATCTATTAGCATTTGACAGCTTCTGGCATAGGCGGATTCATATTTCAAATGATGTGACCCATGGAAGGCTGACAACACAACAGGGCAAGCTCTAGTACCAAGACTAGCTAGAAACACAAACTGGTCTTAACAAGAAAAAAGAAATAACATCAAATTTGGGTAGGGACAGTAGGAAGGTGGGAAGAGTTGTAAGCAGAGGAGTCAGAAGAGAGATATATTCAACATGCACTGTATGAAATGCTCAAAAAATTAATAAAATATTTTAGTAATATTTTAATAATTAACAAAATAGTTTAATATTTTTTCTTTTTTTATTCGATATATTTTTTATTTACATTTCAAATGATTTCCCCTTTCCTAGCGCCCCCCCCCACTGCCCAAAAGTCCCATAAGCCCCCTTCTCTCCCCCTGTCCTCCCATCCACCCCTTCCCACTTCCCTGTTCTGGTTTTGCTGAATACTGATTCACTGAGTCTTTCCAGAACAAGGGGCCACTCTTCCTTTCTTCTTGTACCTCATTTGATGTGTAGATTATGTTTTGGGTATTCCAGGTTTCTAGGTTAATATCCACTTATTAGTGAGTGCATACCATGAGTCACCTTTTGAGTCTGGGTTACCTCACTTAGTATGATGTTCTCTAGCTCCATTCATTTGCCTAAGAATTTCATGAATTCATTGTTTCTAATGGCTGAATAGTACTCCATTGTGTAGATATACCACATTTTTTGCATCCACTCTTCTGTTGAGGGATACCTGGGTTCTTTCCAGCATCTAGCAATTATAAATAGGGCTGCTATGAACATAGTAGAGCATGTATCCTTATTACATGGTGGGGAATCCTCTGGGTATATGCCCAGGAGTGGTATAGCAGGATCTTCTGGAAGTGAGGTGCCAGGTTTTCGGAGGAACTGCCAGACTGATTTCCAGAGTGGTTGTACCAATTTGCAACCCCACCAGCAGTGGAGGAGTGTTCCTCTTTCTCCACACCCTCTCCAACACCTGCTGTCTCCTGAATTTTTAATCTTAGCCATTCTGACTGGTGTAAGGTGAAATCTCCGAGTTGTTTTGATTTGCATTTCCCTAATGACTAATGAAGTTGAGCATTTTTTAAGATGCTTCTCCGCCATCCGAAGTTCTTCAGGTGAGAATTCTTTGTTTAACTCTGTACCCCATTTTTTAATAGGGTTGTTTGGTTTTCTGGAGTCTAACTTCTTGAGTTCTTTATATATATTGGATATTAGCCCTCTATCTGATGTAGGATTGGTGAAGATCTTTTCCCAATTTGTTGGTTGCCGATTTGTCCTCTTGATGGTGTCCTTTGCCTTACAGAAACTGTAATTTCATGAGGTTCCATTTGTCAATTCTTGATCTTAGAGCATACGCTATTGGTGTTCTGTTCAGAAACTTTCTCCCTGTACTGATGTCCTCAAGGGTCTTCCCCAGTTTCTTTTCTATTAGCTTCAGAGTGTCTGGCTTTATGTGGAGGTCCTTGACCCATTTGGATTTGAGCTTAGTACAAGGAGACAAGGATGGATCAATTTGCATTCTTCTGCATGCTGACCTCCAGTTGAACCAGCACCATTTGTTGAAAAGGTTATCTTTTTTCCATTGGATTTTTTCAGCCTCTTTGTCGAGGATCAAGTGGCCATAGGTGTGTGGGTTCATTTCTGGATCTTCAATCCTGTTCCATTGATCCTCCTGCCTGTCACTGTACCAATACCATGCAGTTTTTAACACTATTGCTCTGTAGTATTGCTTGAGGTCAGGGATACTGATTCTCCCAGACTTTCTTTTGTTGCTGAGAATAGTTTTAGCTATCCTGGGTTTTTTGTTATTCCAGATGAATTTGAGAATTGCTCTTTCTAACTCTGTGAAGAATTGAGTTGGGATTTTGATGGGTATTGCATTGAATCTGTAGAGTACTTTTGGCAAAATGGCCATTTTAACTATGTTGATTCTACCGATCCATGAGCATGGGAGGTTTTCCCATTTTTTGAGGTCTTCTTCCATTTCCTTCTTCAGAGTCTTGAAGTTCTTGTCATACAGATCTTTCACATGTTTGGTAAAAGTCACCCCAAGATATTTTATACTGTTTGTGACTATTGTGAAGGGGGTCATTTCCCTAATTTCTTTCTCAGCCTGCTTATCCTTTGAGTATAGGAAGGCCACTGATTTGCTTGAGTTGATTTTATAACCTGCCACTTTGCTGAAGTTGTTTATCAGCTGTAGGAGTTCTCTAGTGGAGTTTTTTGGGTCACTTAGGTAGACTATCATGTCATCTGCAAATAATGATAGTTTGACTTCTTCCTTTCCAATTTGTATCCCTTTGACCTCCTTATGTTGTCGAATTGCCCGAGCTAGTACCTCAAGTACAATATTGAAAAGATAAGGAGAAAGGGGGCAGCCCTGTCTAGTCCCTGATTTTAGAGGGATTGCTTCAAGTTTCTCTCCATTTAATTTGATGCTGCCTACCGGTTTGCTGTATATTGCTTTTACTATGTTTAGGTATGGGCCTTGAATTCCTGTTCTTTCCAAGACTTTAAGCATGAAAGGATGCTGAATTTTGTCAAATGCTTTTTCAGGATCCAATGAAATGACCATGTGGTTTTTTTTCTTTGAGTTTGTTTATGTAGTGGATTGCATTGATGGATTTACATATATTGAACCAACCCTGCATTCCCGGGATAAAGCCTACTTGATCATGGTGGATGATCGTTTTGATGTGTTCTTGGATTTGGTTGGCAAGAATTTTATTGAGTATTTTTGCATCGATGTTCATAAGGGAAATTGGTCTGAAGTTCTCTTTCTTTGTTGGATCTTTGTGTGGTTTTGGTATCAGCGTAATTGTGGCTTCGTAGAAGGAATTGGGTAGTGTTCCTTCTGTTTCTATTTTGTGGAATAGTTTGAAGAGTATTGGTGTTAACTCTTCTTTGAAGGTCTGATAGAATTCTGCACTGAAACCATCTGGGCCTGTGCTTTTTTTGGTTGGAAGACTTTCTATGACTCCTTCTATTTCTTTAGGCATTATGGGACTGTTTAGATGATCTATTTGGTCCTGATTTAATTTTCGTATTTGGTATCTGTCAAGGAAATTGTCCATTTCCTCCCGATTCTCCCGTTGTGTTGAGTACAGGCTCTTGTAGTAGGATCTGATGATTTTTTTGGATTTCCTCAGTTTCCCTTGTAATATCTCCCTTTTCATTTCTAAGTTTGTTAATGTGGATACTTTCTCTGTGCCCTTTGGTCAGTCTGGCTAAGGGTTTATCTATCTTGTTGATTTTCTCAAAGAACCAGCTCCTGGTTTTGTTGATTCTTTGTATGGTTCTCTTTGTTTCTACTTGATTGATTTCAGCCCTGAGTTTGATGATTTCCTGCCTTCTACTCCTCCTGGGTGAAATAGCTTCTTTTTGTTCCGGGGCTTTCAGGTGTGTCATTAAGCTGGTAATGTATGCTCTCTCCATTTTCTTTTTGGAGGCACTCAGGGCTATGAGTTTTCCTCTTAGCACTGCTTTCATTGTGTCCCATAGATTTGGGTATGTTGTGTCTTCATTTTCATTGTGTTCTAAAAAGTCTTTAATTTCTTTCTTTATTTCTTCTTTGACCAAGGTATCATTGAGTAGAATATTGTTCATTTTCCACGTGTATGTGGGTTTTCTGTTGTTTTTGTTGCTATTGAAGAACACTTTTACTCCATAGTGATCTGATAGGAGGCATGGGATTAGTTTGATCTTCTTATATTTGTTGAGGTCTGTCTTGTGACCAATTATATGGTCGATTTTGGAGAAGGTACCATGAGGTGCTGAGAAAAAGGTATATTCTTTTGCTTTAGGCTAGAATGTTCTATATATATCTGTTAAATCTAATTGGTCCAAAGCTTCAATTAGTTTCATTGTGTCCCTGTTTAGTTTCTGTTTTCCTGATCTGTCCATTGAGGAAAGTGCAGTGTTAATGTCACTCACAAGTATTGTGTTAGGTGAAATGTGTGCTTTGAGCTTTAATAAAGTTTCTTTTACGAAAGAGGTTGCCCTTGGGTTTGGAGCATAGATGTTCAGGATTGAGAGTTCTTCTTGTTGTATTTTTCCTTTGACCAGCAAGAAGTGTCTCTCAGAGTCTCTTTTGATGACTTTGGGTTGAAAGTCAATTTTGTCTGATATTAAAATAGCTACTCCAGCTTGTTTCCTGAGACCATTTGCTTGTAAAATTGTCTTCCAGCCTTTTACTCTAAGGTAGTGTTTGTCTTTGACCCTTAGGTGTGTTTCCTGTAAGCAGCAAAATGTAGAGTCCTGTTTACGTATCCAGTCAGTTAGTCTATGTCTTTTTATTGGGGCATTGAGTCCATTGATGTTAAGAGATATTAAGGAATAGTGATTGTTACTTCCTGTCATTTTTGACATTATTTTTTAAATTTGATTGGTTAACTTCTTTTGGGTTTGGTGAAAGGTTACTATCTTGCTTTTTCCAGGGTGAAGTTTCCCTCCTTGTATTGGTGTTTTCCTCCTATTATCCTTTGTAGGGCTGGGTTTGTGGATAGATATTGGGTAAACTTGGTTTTGTCATGGAATATCTTAGTTTCTCCATCTATGGTGATTAAGAGTTTTGCTGGATATAGTAGTTTTGGCTGGCATTTGTGTTCTCTTAGAGTCTGCATGAGATCAGCCCAGGATCTTCTAGCCTTCATAGTCTCAGGTGAAAAGTCTGCTGTGATTCTGATAGGTCTTCCTTTATATGTTACTTGGCCTTTTTCTCTTACTGCCTTTAATATTCTTTCTTTGTTTAGTACATTTGGGGTTTTGATTATTATGTGACGGAAAGTATTTCTGTTCTGGTCTAGTCTGTTTCGAGTTCTGTAGACTTCTTGTATATTCATGGGCATCTCTCTCTTTAGGTTAGGGAAGTTTTCTTCCATAATTTTATTGAAGATATTTGCTGGCCCTTTAAGCTGTAAATCTTCACTCTCATCTATGCCTATAATCCTTAGATTTGGTCTTCTCATTGTGTCCTGGATTTCCTGGATATTTTGGGTTACAAGCTTTTTGCTTTTTGCATTTTCTTTAACTGTTGAGATTATGGTTTCTATGGTATCTTCAGCGTCTGAGATTCTTTCTTCTATCTCTTGTATTCTGTTGTTGATAGTTGCATCTATGTCCACTGATTTCTTCCCAAGGCTTTCTATCTCCAAAGTTGTCTCCCTTTGAGTTTTCTTAGTTTTTTCTACTTCTTATTTTAGATCCTGGATGGTTTTGCTTAGCTCCTTCACTTGCTTGTTTGTGCTTTCCTGTAATTCTTTAAGAGGTTTTTGTGTTTTCTCTTTCATGACCTCAGCCTGTTGACCAAAGTTCTCCTGTATTTCTTTAAGTGTTTTTTGTGTTTCCTCATTATTGGCTTTTGCATTCTCCTGGATTTCTTTCAATGATTTTTGTGTTTCCCTTGCAAGGGCTTCTAACTTTTGATCCATTTTCTCCTGAATTTCTTTAAGTATGTCCTTCATGTGTTCCTGTACCAGCATCATGACCAGTGATTTTAAATCCAAATCTTGTTTTACTGGTGTGATGGGGTATCCAGGACATGCTGGTAAAGGAGAATTGGGGTCAGATGTTGCCATATTGCCTTGATTTCTGCTAGTGATGTTCCTGCGTTTGCCTTTTGCCATCTAGTTCTCACTGGTGTTAGTTGGTCTTGTCAATGCTGGACTCACCAGTGCAAGTTGCCCCTTCCCAGATGACCTCTGGTGCACAGCTTACCTCCTGCACTGCCTGGAGACAGGGTGCTGTTGCCCAGGCTGTTCAGACCCCGAAGCAGACACCTGAAGGCTCCTGCTGGGGCCCGCTGGATTCACTGGTGCACATCGACTTCTTCCTGCTGGCCGCATGGAAGCCCCACTTGCCTCTTTCAGGACCTGGAGATGTGGTGTTGCTGCCCAGGCTGATCTGGATCCAGAAGTGGAGAGGTCTGAGGGCTACCGCCAGAGGCCTCAGGACTTTGTAAAAGTAACTTTACTAAAGCTCAAATCACACATTGAAGCTAATACAATAATACTAAGGGAGAACAATACCCCACCTTCACCATTGAATAGGTCATTGAAACAGAAACTAAACAGAGAAACAGTGCAGCTGCCAGAAGTTATTGACCAAATGGATTTACCAGATATCTATAGAACATTTCACATCCAAAAGAAAAGATTTTACATCCTTTTCATCACTTCATGGAATATTTCTCCAAATTGACCATGTAATTGGACACAATAAAAAGCCTCAGTAGATACAAGAAGGCTAAAATAATCCCATGTATTCTATCAGATCATCATAGACTAAGGCTGGATTTCAGTAATTACAAAAACAACAGAAAGCCCATATATTCATCGAAACTGAACAACTCTCTACTCAGTGATAAATTGGTCAGGGAAGAAATAATTAAAGATATTAAAGACTTTATAGAATTCAATGGAAATGAAGGCAGAGCATACCCAAAGTTGTGGGGCTCAATGAAAGCAGTTTGATGAGGAACATTTATAATATTGAGTAACTTCATAAAGAAATAAGAAAGATCCTATACTAGCAACTTAACGGCATAACTGAAAGCTCCATAAGAAAGAGAAGCAAGCACACCTAAGAGAAATAGATAGCAGAAAACAGTCAAACTCATGGCTAAAATCAACCAATAAGAAACAAAAATAATGATACAAAAATAAAAAAACCACAACAGCTGCATCTTTGAGAACATAAATAATATAGTTCAATATGAGGAAATCTATCAACTTAATCCACTACAAACTCAAAGAAAAAAAAAAACCACATGCTCGTCTCGTTAGATGCTGAAAAAGCCTTTGACAAAATACAACACTTGTTCACAGTAAAAAAAAATATATATGAAAGATCAGGAACTCAAAGCCCATATCTAAACATAATAAAAGCAATATACAGCAAACCAATAGCCAACATCAAACTAAATGGAGAGAAATTTGAAGTAATCCCACTAAAATTAGGGACAAGACAAGGCTGCCCACACTCTTCCTATCTATTCAATATAGTACTTGAAGATCTATCCGGAGTAATTAGACAACTAAAGGGTGTCAAGGGAATACAAATTGGAAAGGAAAAGTCAAGCTATTAATATTTGTGGAAGATATGATAGTATATATAAGAGATAAAAAAAAAAGTCCACCAAGAACTCCTAAACCTGATTAATAACTTCAGCAAAGTGCCTGGATATAAAATTAACTCAAACAAATCAATAGCCTTCCTTTACTCAAAGAATAAATGGTCTGAGAAAGAAATTACAAAAACAACATCTTTCACAATAGTCACAAATAATATAAAATATCTTGGTGTGACTCTAATCAAACTAGTGACAGATCTGTATGGCAAGAACTTCAAGTCTTTGAATAAAGAAACCTAGGAAGACCTCAGAAGATGAAAGATTTCCCATGCTCATAGATGACAGCATTAACATAGTAAAAATGACCATCTTACCAAAAGCAATCTACAGATTCAATGCAATCCCCATTAAAATTACAACTCAATTCTTCACAGTGATAGAAAGAGTAATTCTCACATTCTTGTGTAATGACAACAAATGCAGGATAGCAAAAACTATTCTCAACAATAAGAGAACTTCTGGCAAGTTCTGTTATCACCAACCCTGACCTCAAGTTCTACTACAGAGCAATAGTGTTTAAAAATGCATAGTATTGGTACAGAGACAGGAAGGTAGATCAATGGACTAGAATTGTAAACCCAGAAACAAGCCCATGCACCTATGGTCACTTGATCTTTGATAAAGGAGCTAAGACCATGCTTTGGAAAAGGGACAGAATTTTCAACAAAGAGTGCTAGTTAAACTGGAGGTTGTCATATAGAATCATGTAAATTGATTCATTCTAATCTCCTTGTGCAAAACTCAAGTGTAAGTGGATCAAGAACATCCACATAAAACCAGATACACTGAATCTAATGGAAAAGAAAGTGGGAAAGAGTTTTGAACACATCAGCAATGAGGAAAATTTCCTGAATAGAACACCAACGGCTTATGCTCCCAATTGACAAATGGGATCTCATAAAATTGAAAAGCTTCTACAAGGCAAAGGAACTGTCATAGGACAAAACGGCAGCCTATACACTGTGAAAATATCTTTACAACCCTACATCTGATTGAGGGTTAATATCCAAAATATACAAAGATTTTAAGAAGTTTGATTCCAGAGAACCAAATAACCCTATTTGAAATGGGGTACAGAGCTAAATAAAGAATTCTCAACTGAGGAATCTTGAGTGACTAAGAAGCACTTAAAGAAATGTTTAACATCCTTAGTCATCAGAGAAATGCAAATCAAAAGTACCCTGAAATTTCACCTCACACCCATCATAATGTCTAAGATCAAAAATTAAGTTGACAGCAGATGCTGGTGAGGTTGAGAAGAAAGAGGATCACTCCTCCATTGCTGGTAATGGCAAGCTGGTAAAACTACATTGGAAATCAGTTGGGAAGTTCCTTAGATAATTGAAAATGTTCTACCTGAAGACCCAGCTATACCACTACTGTACATACACTCAAAAGATTTTATAGCATATAACACATGCTCCACTATTTTTCTATCAGCATTATTTATAAAAAGCCAGAAGTTGGAAACAACTCAGTTGTTCTTCAGTGGAAGAATGGATACAGAAAATGTGTTACATTTGCACAACGAAGTACTACTCAACTATTAAAAACATTGACTTTGTGAAATTCGCAGACAAATGGATGGAACTAAAAAATATCCTGAGTGAGACAACCCAGACACAAATGGTATGTACTGTCTGATAAGTGGATAATATCCCCAAAGCTCAGCATACCCAGGATACAACCCACAAACCATATGCAGCTTAAGAAGAAGTAAGACCAAAGTGTAGATGCTTCAGTCCTACATAGAAAGGGAAACAAAATAATCGCAGGATGTAGAGGGAAGGATGGGCCTGAAAGAGAGAGAGGAGGGCAAGAAAAAGGAGGGTCAGTAAGGGGCAGGAGAGAAGTATAGAGGGTCAGAAAATTGAATAGAAACATGGATGGGGAACTGGGGGTAGCCACTAGAAAGTCCCAGATTCCAGGAAAGTAAGGGACTCACAGGACCTCATGGTGATGACTTTTGCTGAAATACTCAAAAAATGGAAGATAAAACCTATAAAGACTACCTCCAGTAGATAGGCATGGTCTCCAGTTGAGGGATAGGGCCACTTATGCAGCTCAAAATTTTAACCCAGAAATGTTCTTGTCCAATGGGAAGACAGATACAAAAATGGAATAGAGACTGAAGGGAAGGCCATGTCGAGATTGCCCTACCTAGCGATCCATCCCATCTGCAGACACCAACCCCCAACACTATTGCTGATGCCAAGAAGCACTTGCTGACAGGAGCCTGTTATGGCCATCTCTTGAGCGGTCCCACAAACATTTGACCAATACAGATTCAGATTCTCATAACCAACCATCAAACTGAACCCTGAGACCACAATGGAAGAGATAGGGGAAGAGCTGAAGGAGTTGAAGGGGATTTCAACCTCCCACAAAAAACAGTATCAACTGACCGGACCACCCAGAGCTTCCAGGGACTAAACCACCAACTTAAGATTGTATATGGAAGGAGCTATGACTTCAGATACATATGTAGCAGAGGAGGGCCTTATCTGACATCAATAGGAGGGGAAGGAGGCCTGATGATCAGTGTAGGGGGATGTTTGAGGGGTGAGTGCATAAAGGAGCACCCCCGTAGAAGCAAAAGGGAGGAGAAAGAGGATTTGGATAGAGGTTTTGTGGAGGAGTAACCGGAAAGAGGGATATCATTTGAAATGTAAATGAATACAATGATTAATAATAAAAAAAGAAATGTTCATCATCCTTAGTCATCAGGAAAATGTAAAAGAATACCACTTTGAGATTTCACCTATACCAATCAGAAAAGCTAGGATCAAAAACTCAGTTGACAGAAGATGCTGGTGAGGTAGTGGAGAAAGAAGAATACTCCCCCATTGCTGGTGGGACTGAAAACTGGTAAAATCACTTTGGAAAAAAATCTAGTTGTTCCTCAGAAAACTGAAAATAGTTCTTCCTCAAGACCCAGATATACTATTGGACATATACCCAAAAGATGCTTCAACATATAAAAAAGATAGATGGTGTACTACAATTATAGCAGTCTTATTTATATTAGGGAGAAGGTAGAAACAACCCAGATGTTCTTCAATGGAAGAATGAATACAGAAAATGTGGTACATTTACACAATGGAGTACTATTCAGCTATTAAAAACAATGGCTTAATGAAATTTACAGGCAAATAGGTGGACTAGAAAATATCATCATGGGTGAGGTAGCCCAGACACAAAAGAACACATATGGTAAGTACTCACTGATAAGTGGATATTAGCCAAAAAGTAGAGAATCCTCAGGGTACTATCCACAGATCATGTGGAGTTTAGCAAGAAGGAAGGCCCAAGTGAGGATTCTTCAATCCCACTTAGAATGGGGAGCAAAATAATCACAAGAGTTAGAGGCAGGGAGGCTCTTGGGTAGAAGGAGGGAGGGGAAGTGAAAGGGGAGCAGGATTAGTTATGGGTAGAGATAGGAAAAACCAGAGGGCCAGGAGAATTAATGGAAATATGTAGCTTCAAGGGTTGAGGGCAGGGGGAGGAACCTCTAGAAAGTCCCAAAGACCTGTGATGTGAGAGTCTCCCAAGACTCTGTGGGTATGACCTTAGGCAAAATGCTCAACAGTGGGTAGAGGAAACCTGAAGAGGCCATGCTTAGTAGATAGACATGGACCACAGTAGAGGGATGGTGCCACCCACCAATCTTCAAAATTTTTGACCCCAAATTGTTCCTGTCTAAAGTAAATGCAGGAACAAAAACTGGAGCAGAGACTGAAAGAAAGGCCATCCAGTGACCAGACCAACTTGAGATGCATCCTGTGCACAGGCAACAAACCCTAACACTATTACTGATGCCATGTTGCACTTGCAGAAAGGAGACTAGCATGGCTGTCCTCTGAAAGACTATACCAACAGGTGACTGAGACAAATATAAATACTTAAACCCAACCATTGACCTGAGATCGGGGATCCCAGTGGAAGAGTTAGAAGGATAGAAGGAGCTGAAGGGGATGGTAGCTCTATAGGAAGTCTTCTATAGGAAGACTATAGTATCAACTAATCTGGACCCTGCAGAGCTCCCAGAATGTAATTCACGAACTGAAGAGCATGTTCAATGGCCCTTGGAACATATGTACCAGAGGACTGCCTTGTCTGGCCTCAGTGAAAGAGGATGTGCCTAATACTGTAGAGACTTGATTCCCTAGGGAAAGGGGATGATTGGGGAGTGTGAAGTGATTGGGGTGGTGGTGAGTGTGGGGGTTATAGAGGTAGATGGCAGAACACCCTCTCAGAAGCAAAGGGGATGAGGATGGGATAAAGAACACTGGGAGGGATGACTGGGAAGGGGAGCAACATTTGGAATATATATAAATAAAATAATTTAATAAAAATGTCTTCCATTCCACAAATTCCTCTTCTCCATTTTATTATTAAATGTATCATGTTATTTCACCTCCCTTAATTCATTCTGTATCCCACACGACCCCTTTCTTGTTTGCATAGCATACAAGTACTCCAGATAAAGAGCAAAAATGGAGAGATTTGAAACTAGGATCAACATATATAGTAGAGAACATGTGATTTTTATTTTTCTGACCCTGGATTACTTCACTTAGTGTATATGTATGTATAGTTTTATCTATTAGTGTGCATCTATTGATGGGAGGAGTATATCCCCAAAACAGGAAAGCCAACATGAAAAACTCAAATATCATCTGCAAAAACAAAACAAAACAAAACAAAACAAAACAAAACACCAAAAAAGCCCCAAACAAACCCTAAGGAGTGCCATTACATAGATGTTTTTAATAATTTAATTAAAATATTTAATCTCATTCCCTCTCTTCCCTTCAAAACTTCTCATGTTCCCCTATACAAATAGTGCTCTCATTCCATGTGTCTTTTTGTTTATTGTTTTACACCATACATTTATATGTATGTATATGTGAACATACATTAAATACAATCTGCTTAGCTAAGTCTGTTCAGAGTTGTTTGTATGTATTTATTTTGGGAGATGATTAGTTGGTAAAGGATAATAAATTAGAATCTTTTAAAATGTTATTTTTAAGACATTGATTTAAATCTATTTTCTCTGGAATTTAATAATACTTATTAACCAGTGCTTTGATTTCTCTAAATGGTGGTTGAATTTGTTTAATTAAGGTGAATGATAGAAAACACGTGTTTGTACTCACCTAGCACCCACTTTGACGACTTATTATTATTTTTTTGAGATAAAAGTATTTATTACATTATTCACCAAATTAAGTGCATAGCTTTTAGAAAAAGTAAAGATTTCTATAATAAAGTGTTTTTATACTTTTAAGTGATCATCTTTTCCAAAACCTTTATATATAATAAAGGAGATGTTTACTGCTCTTACTGATCTTGCTATTATGATGGAGGCATCTCAAAAATGAGGAAAAGGGACTTCAGGATCTTGCAAGGGAGCATCTGACCTGCAGGGAGTCCCACAGCTAGAGGGAGCCCTGCGGTCTGAGGTCACCACCATCTTGGCTCCTGTGACCAAGCAGTCATCTCAACCAGGTACACTGGGAACAGAGTGAAAGATTGCTCGGGACAAAACCCGCCCGGGTTCCTTCTACACATAGGATCTGGGCAGCTCTACAGCTGTCTGAGCATGTATCCTGCAAGGAAGCATCTGAACTTCAGGGCGTCCTGCACTTAGAGGGAGTCCTGCTCTCAGAGACCTGTGTTACATCTGACGAGGGGAAGATCCCACTTCCTGATACTCTCTAGAGAAGTGGCAGGAACAGGTTAATCACTACTGCCTTGTTCCATCGGATGTGGTAAACCTGTGCCACATCTAAAACGGTGAAGATCCTACTTCCTGATACTCTCTTGAGAACTGGCAGGAACAAGTTATTCAGTAAGAATCATCCCACAGTCCTAGAGGCACAGAGCCACTCACCACCCAGCAACCTCCAGATCACCAGGCCTCTTCTTTCCCTTCTACTCTTCTCTCCTCCACTGTCACTGCCCCGTTCTAGGTCTACAGGATGTGGTAGACCCGTGTCCCTTCTGACAAGGGGAAGAGCCTACTTCCTGATACTCTCTAGAGAATGGGCAGGAGCACGGCATTCAAGAACTGGCAGGAGCAGGTCATTTAAGAACTGGCACCAGTAGGTGCATTTGAACTGGTAGAAGCGGGGCATTTGAAAACCAGCATCAGCAGAGCATTTAAAATCCGGCAGCAGAAGAACATTTGAGAACAAAAATCCCTAAAAGAAACACAGGAGAACATGGGTCAATAGGTAGAAGCCCTTAAAGAGGAAACACAAAATTTCCTTAAAGAATTTAAGGAAATTTGACCCTTGCCAAGTCTGCCACAGGAGAGACCCCATCACCTGATACTTCCTGGATAGCCAGCTGTTTGGAGAGAAAGGGAATCCCAGGAGTAGAGAAACACAGGCCTGCAGGACAGAGAAGATAGAGACAGCAAGACCAGCTAAGACCAGAGATAACGAGATGGCCAAAGGCAAACGCAAGATCATTACCAACAGAAACCAAGGCAACATGGCACCATCAGAACCCAGTTGTCCCATAGCAGAAAATCCTGCATACTCCATCACATCCAAAAAGCAAGAGCTAGATTTGAAATCACATCTCATATTGTTTATGGAGGATTTCAAGAAGGACATACATAATTCCCTTAAAGAAATAGAGGAGAACATGGATAAACAGGGAGAAGCACAAAAATCCCTTAAAGAAAGACAAGAGAATACGGATCAAAAGGTAGAAGCCCTTAAAGAGGAAACACAAAAATCCCTAAAAGAAACACAGGAGAACATGGGTCAATAGGTAGAAGCCCTTAAAGAGGAAACACAAAATTTCCTTAAAGAATTTAAGGAAAAAATAAACAAACAAGTGAAGGAACTGAACAAAATTTTCCAAGATCTAAAACTGGAAATAGAATCAATAAAGAAATAGCAAAGTGAGACATCTCTGAAAATAGAAAACTTTGGAAATAATTCAGGAGTCATAAATACAAGCATCGACAACAGAATACAGGAGATAGAAGAAAGAATCTCAGATGCTGAAGATTCCATAGAAAACATTGACTCAACAGTCAAAGAAAATGCAAAATGCAAAAAGCTTGTAACACAAAACATCCAGGAAATCCAGGACACAATGAGCAGACCAAACCTAAGGATTATAGGTATAGAAGAAAGCAAGAATTTACATCTTAAAGACCCAGTAAATATCTTCAACA
Organism: Apodemus sylvaticus; assembly: GCF_947179515.1. Classification (NCBI taxonomy): domain Eukaryota; kingdom Metazoa; phylum Chordata; class Mammalia; order Rodentia; family Muridae; genus Apodemus; species Apodemus sylvaticus. The sequence continues at coordinate 16,369,480 of NC_067476.1, read as the reverse complement.
AAATTACAGATGAAAACTTCCCTAACCTAAAGAAAGAGATGCCCATGAACATACAAGAAGCCTACTGAACTCCAAACAGATTGGACCAGAGCAGAAATTCCTCCTGTCACATAATATTCAAAACGCCAAATTCATTAAACAAAGAAAGAATATTAAAAGCAGTGGGAGAAAAAGGACAAGTAACATATAAAGGCAGACCTATTGGAATTACACCAGACTTCTCACCAGAGACTATGAAAGCCAGAAAAGCCTGGCCAGATGTCATACAGACCCTAGGAGAACATAAATGTCAGCCCAGACTACTATACTCAGCAAAACTTTCAATTACTTTAAATGAAGAAAATAAGACATTCCATGACAAAAGCAAATTTACACATTATCTTTCCACAAATCCAGCTCTGCAAAATATAATGGGTGGAAAATACCAACACAAGGCAGCAAACCACACTATAGAAAAATCAACAGGATAAACTTTAACAAACCCAAAAGAAGATAGAGACACAACCAGAATTTCACCTTTAACTAAGAAGATAACAGTAAGCAACAATCACTTTTCCTTAATATCTTTTAATATCAATGGTCTCAATTCCCCTATAAAAAGACATAGACTAACAGACTGGATACATAAACAGGACCCAACGTTTTGCTGCACACAAGAAACCCAACTCAGTGAGAAAGACAGTCACTATTTAAGAGTCAAATGTTGGAAAACAGTTTTCCAAGCAAATGAACTTAAGAAACAAGCTGGAGTGGCCATTCTTATATCGGATTAAATTGACTTTCAACCAAAAGTTGTCAAAAAATATAAGGAGGGACACTTCATACTGGTCAAAAGAAAAGTCTACCAAGATGATTTTCTCAATTCTGAACATCTATGCTCTGAACACAAAGGCACCCACATTCATAAAAGAAACTTTAATAAAGCTCAAAGCACACACTGTACCCCATATAATAATAGTGGGAGACTTCAATATCTCACTCTCAAAAATAGACAAATCATGGATTCAAAAGCTAAACAGAGATACAGTGAAACTAACTGAAGTTATGGACCAAGTGGATTTAACAGATATTTATAGAATATTCCACCCTATAGCAAAGGGATATACCTTCTTCTCAGCACCTCCTGGTACCTTCTCAAAAATTGATCATATAATTGATCACAAAATGGGCCTCAACAGATACATAAATATTGAAATTATTCCATGTATCTTATCAGATCACCACGGCCTAAGGCTGGTCTTCAGTTCAAGCAAAAGCAATGGAAAACACACACACACATGGGCCTTGAACAATGCTCTCCTCAATGATAGCTTGGTCAAGGAAGAAATAAAGAAAGAAATTAAAGACTTTAGAATTTAATGAAAATGAAGACACATCATACCAAAATTTATGGGACACAACGAAAGCAGTGCTAAGAGGAAAACTCATAGCTCTGAGTTCCTCCAAAAAGAGAATGGAGAGAGCTTACATTAACCTCTTGACAGTGCACTTGAAATCCCTAGAACAAAAGGAAACAAATACCCCCAAGAGGAGTAGATGGCAGGAAATAATCAAGCTTACGGTTGATATCAACCTAACAGAAACAAAAAGAACTATACAAAGAATAAACAAAACAAGGAGCTGGTTCTTTGGCCCTTAGCCAGACTAACCAGAGGGCACAGAGACAGTATTCAAATTAATAAAATTAGAAATGAAAAGGGAGATATAACAGTAGAAACAGTGGAAATTAAAAAAAAAATCATACAGGATCAAAACAGGATCAGATAAATCATCTAAATAGTGCCATAAGTCCTGAGGAAATAGAAGCAGTCATTAATAGTCTCCCATCAAAAAAAAAAAAGCCCAGGACCAGATGGGTTTAGGGGGGGATTCTATCAGATCTTCAAAGAATTAATACCGATACTCTTCAAACTTTTCCATGAAATAGAAACTTAAGGAACACTACCCAGCTCATTCTATGAAGCCACAATAATGCTTATACCTAAACCAAAAAAAGACCAAACAAGGAAGAACTTCAGACAAATCTCCCTCATGAATATCGATGCAAAAATATTGAACAAAATCCTGGCCAACCGAATCTAAAAATGCATCAAAACTATAATTCACTGCAATCAGGTAGGCTTCTTCCCACAGATGCAGGGATGGTTCAATATAATGAAATCTGTCAATGTAATCCATTACATAAACAAACAAAAGGAAAAAAAAACCACATGGTCATTTCATTACATGCTGAAAAGGCTTTTGACAGAATCCAGCATCCATTCATGATAAAAGTCTTGGAGAGATTGAGAATCCAAAGTCCATACCTAAACATAGTGAAAGGAATATACTGCAAACTGGTAGCCAACATCAAGTTAAATGGAGAGTAACTAGACCTCAAAAAATGGGAAAACCTCCCATGCTCATGGATCGGTAGAATCAATATAGTTAAAATGGCCATTTTGCCTAAAGCACTATACAGATTCAATGCAATACCCATCAAAATCCCAACTCAATTCTTCACAGAGTTAGAAAGAGCAATTATCAAATTCATCTGGAACAACAAAAAACCCAGGATAGCTAAAACTATTCTCAGCAACAAAAGAAAATCTGGGGGAATCAGTATCCCTGACCTCAAGCAATACTACAGAGCAATAGTGTTAAAAACTGCATGGTATTGGTACAGTGACAGGCAGGAGGATCAATGGAACAGGATTGAAGATCCAGAAATGAACCCACACACCTATGGCCACTTGATCCTCGACAAAGAGGCTGAAAACATCCAATGGAAAAAAGATAGCCTTTTCAACAAATGGTGCTGGTTCAACTGGAGGTCAGCATGCAGAAGAATGCGAATTGATCCATCCTTGTCTCCTTGTACTAAGCTCAAATCCAAATGGATCAAGGACCTCCACATAAAGCCAGACACTCTGAAGCTAATAGAAAAGAAACTGGGGAAGACCCTTGAGGACATCGGTACAGGGAGAAAGTTTCTGAACAGAACACCAATAGCGTATGCTCTAAGAGCAAGAATTGACAAATGGGACCTCATAAGGTTACAGAGTTTCTGTAAGGCAAAGGACACCATCAAGAGGACAGATCGGCAACCAACAAATTGGGAAAAGATCTTCACCAATCCTACATCAGATAGAGGGCTAATATCCAATATATATAAAGAACTCAAGAAGTTAGACTCCAGAAAACCGAACAACCCTATTAAAAAATGGGGTACAGAGTTAAACAAAGAATTCTCACCTGAAGAACTTCGGATGGCGGAGAAGCATCTTAAAAAATGCTCCACTTCATTAGTCATTAGGGAAATGCAAATCAAAACAACCCTAAGATTTCATCTTACACCAGTCAGAATGGCTAAGATTAAAAATTCAGGAGACAGCAGGTGTTGGAGAGGGTGCGGAGAAAGAGGAACACTCCTCCACTGCTGGTGGGGTTGCAAATTGGTACAACCACTCTGGAAAGCAGTCTGGCGGTTCCTCCGAAAACTGGGCACCTCACTTCCAGAAGATCCTGCTATACCACTCCTGGGCATATACCCAGAGGATTCCCCACCATGTAATAAGGATACATGCTCTACTATGTTCATAGCAGCCCTATTTATAATTGCCAGATGCTGGAAAGAACCCAGGTATCCCTCAACAGAAGAGTGGATACAAAAAATGTGGTATATCTACACAATGGAGTACTATTCAGCCATTAGAAACAATGAATTCATGAAATTCTTAGGCAAATGGATGGAGCTAGAGAACATCATACTAAGTGAGGTAACCCAGACTCAAAAGGTGAATCATGGTATGCACTCACTAATAAGTGGTTATTAACCTAGAAAACTGGAATACCCAAAACATAATCCACACATCAAATGAGATACAAGAAGAAAGCAGGAGTGGTCCCTGGTTCTGGAAAGACTCAATGAAACAGTATTTGGCAAAACCAGAACGGGGAACTGGGAAGGGGTGGGAGGGAGGACAGGGGAAGAGAAGGGGGCTTACGGGACTTTCGGGGAGTGGGGGGGGGGCTAGAAAAGGGGAAATCATTTGAAATGTAAATAAATTATATCAAATAAAAAAAAAAAAAAAAAAGAAAAAAAAAAAAAAAAAAAAAAAAAAAAACTCATTTACATTGTGTTATTTGAGGATGATATTTCTAAGCTAAATAAGCAAAATATATTGAACACAGAAAAGGTTTGGAATTTGGGAAGAAGAGGAAATGGCAGTTCTTGGGGAAGTAGTAATTTTCAGAATTGTCTTGTTGCTCTCTCACAAATCTCATGCCTAGTTCCCAAATCATCTGAGTTATATTATTTTGATTTAAAGATATGTAATTACAGGAAATACATATAATGAAAAATGATGAACAGGGAATCAGCTTCCCCTTGGATTTCTTCCTGCCCTACTGTTGATAATTTATAAGACTAAGATGATCCCAAAGTGTGTACTTTCCCTGAAGGTCCAATTTTTTCAGAAGTTTTATGTGTTTTATTCAATGATGTGGTAGAATCTAAGAATAAGGAAGGAGAATGATCAGGCCTGTGAGTTTCATCCTTATTAAATATAGGAAGGTTCAAGTGCTTCACCCATTTTAATTAGTGTTTTTTTTCTGAACACAACTGGAGCCTACTGGGGGTAAGGAGAGTCCCAGAGAGGGTTCACGGATGTAAGCCTGCTCGGTTGTGATGAGCTACCCAACTGAAAGCTTTTATGGGATATGATAAGAGAGGATCTTTACTCTCTTTATCCCCAAAGTGATATGAGATGAACATTATGTCCTGTTCCAACGTAAATTGAAAGAGGACAGAAAATAGAAAAATAGTGACACTAGCAACAAGAAGATGAAATGTGAGATAAAATATTATAGTCAATAATAGAGACAGGGTGTAAGTTTGCTAATTATAATAGAAGTAGACTTTTGAGTGAAAAGTAAGTGCTGAACTAGAGTAAAGTCATGGAGTTCAGGAGAATATGGAGAAATGTGCTGAAGATCTAAGATTCTGGAACATGTGACAGAGCATCTGATTCATTTTGTGAGATTTCAAAGATCTATTTTGACATGATAGAAAAAGAAAAGGGGAGAAAACACATTTAAACAGTACAGAATAAGCATTTTTTCTTCCTCATTATGACACCGTGAGTGGACTGACAACAGAATTTATATCATTAAGTCCCTAGGAAGGATCAATTTTTAACATTTAGACATTGATAGGGTAATAAAAAGGAGCAGCATGTTTTCTGAAGTTTTTTTGAGTACGGGAAAGTGAAAAATAATCAGGGTCTGGCTGGAAATGCCAGCTTTCACTCCTCAATGTTTTATAATATCCCCGAATCACCAGCCAGCAGCTGACAGACTATAGATGGTCATATATTTGTTTTCAGGGATTCTTTACCTCTCCTGGATTTCAGTTAAATTTACTGATTTGAAGAGTTCCTGCACTGTCTTTCTGTTATGGTCTCATATCTTTTAAGGAACATCTTTTTGTCTTTTCTTTGCCCCAGCAAAGATAGCTACAAGTTGCTTGAACTGGTTCTACAGCACTCATAGACTGATTGGGAGTGTAATTGAGATGGGAGAAGAGAAATGGGACATAGACGGATTCTTGAAATCTTCAACAAAACCACAACTGTTGCTTGCTACTCTTCTTGAATTTGAATGAGCAAAAAGCATAGTTATGGTTTACATGAAAGAAAATGGGTTGCATTATTATATTATATTTATGAAAGAGAAATAGCAGACTTCTTAAGCATTTCTTGAATACTATTGTCTTTCACAAAGACAAAGACTTACTCCATCTTTCTTCCAGCTCACCTCTTCTCTTCTACATTCATTTCTACATTTATGTTGACATCTGAATTTGACTGGACTTTGAAGAAGTAATAACATCCTAAGCACAGATCCCACAGAAAGTTGGGATACAGAAAGAAATGAAGGAAAAAGGATAAACATTGGAAATTGTAAGTCTTCTCTATCTTTGCATCACTTTCCTGATTTGTGGATTTCATTCATTAACTAAAGATGGTCTGAGAAGATGAGCGGATGACAAATTCCAGCCAAATGAATAGGGTTATGCTTCAGGAAGGTGTGACAAGTGTAGAGGAAAGCTGCAGCCCAATGAAGCAAAGCCTCTGTGGTAAATACAGTGCAAATATCCATCTGTTTTTCTGAGTTCTAAGGGATAATTTTTAAAATATTAAAAGACAAATTGCATGAGTAGTAGACATGAGCACCTAATATTTTTGTGACTGCCTGCCTGTGGTAGAATCAGTCCCCTTAATGAATCAGCTGTAGCTGAGCTGGCTTCGATATTGTGTTTAGTTTCCCTGTCTCTGTAGCTACCTCATCAAAGTGATAACAAAGGGAAAACTGTCTTGATAATAAAGGGAGATCATGACATTTTAGTGGAATTTTAAGAGACAAAGTAACAAGGAGATCACCACATCTTATGCTTCCAGGAAGGACTGCAGAGGAGAACAATAGTACTCTTGAGATGGCATACTAGAGGTAACCAATTCAAGGCAAGGATGAGGGAAACAAAGTATAAAAGGTTTAGACAAAGTAGAGGGGTGTGGACCAGAGTATCTTCCCACAGGATGACCATACAAGCCATTCTGCAAACATCCAGCTCCTTATCTTGAAGATCAGGCCATGGTAGCCTATTATTTTATTCTGGGGAAAATTTGAAAAATATTATCTAGTAAGGGCAAGTTATAACTATTAATTTAGTTGTCATGTCTCAGAGGAAATCCCCTGTTTTAATTTGCATACAAACATGCTTTTCTATATTTTCAGAGAATAAACTTTCATATTCTCTGGAGAGAGTTGCATGGATCATACTTGCAAGAGCAATTGTTACCAGAATTTACAACAAGCAACCTGGATTTCATAGTCTTCATATTAAAAAAAATTAAGCTTTTTTTCATGGTTCACACATTTAATTCCAACAACCATACATATGTGTATACTCCCTCACAAATACTCATACACACACCTACATAGTAAAAAAAACAAATAATTCAGTGAAGAAAAATCTTCAATAACATTTTAAGAGATACTATAAAAGTATTTGTTTAGGGAACTTCACTCACACACAATGAGCAAAGCATTGTATTGAGATAATACAATATAGATTTCAAAGGACAATTATATATGATTGCAAGAATAGAATAAATATGAGTTGTGAGTTATTTTGAATATAATCTACTTTATGAACTTGAAAGAAAGTAAGATGTAAAACTTTAGGAAAATGAGTCTAATTAAAAAGTCTAAAGTCCAAGTAGTAATATTGCTGTGAAAAATGGTAGGGAGAAAAATGTGTACCATAACATCTAGCTTTTGTTTGAGTTCTGAGAAAGAATACAGGTCTATGTGCTAGCAAACCAATGACTTCCCACTGATCCATCTCTCTACTTTCGTGTTCAAGGACCTCTGAGAAGTATTCTAATAAATAAAGCCACACTCTTCATATTAAAATAAATTAAGTTGGTTTCATGGTACATACCTTTAATTCCAATACTCAGAAGGCAGAAGCAGGTTTATCTTTGTGAATTACATGACAGCTTGCTCTACAGAGTGAATTTCATGACATCCAGGGCTATATAATGAAACCTTCTTTAATTCCCCCATCCCAAATTTTCTTATTCATTCATTCATCCTAGAATCATTGAAAAATTGTACATGAGGCAGCATCTTCATGAAATGTAGGGATGGCAGCAATAAAAAGTCTAAATAAAAAATACTAGAAAGATAAAGAGAAAATTAAAGGGAGTCACACAGGCCATCACACAATGAGCTTCTCATTTAAGGTGAGAAACAAATGTATTTTCATCCATCAGATACACTTACATATAAAATGAAAATATTCTTGACTTGCAAAGGCTGGAAATGCCTGCTGCACTGATTTTATTATTTGGTCATTTATGCAATACACACAGAAAAGCTGATGAAAATCAGGAACTAAAATAGTTATCAAAACATGGAAAAGAAAGTAAGATAAGTGACACACTGAAGAGCAAGGGGTTTCATATTTTGTAGTAAAAGGCCATGCTAAAACATCTATATTAGCATAGAACACAGACACATAGAAGTATTGAGGTGAAACATGTGACTGAAACTACATGAAGGTAAACTGTTTGGGGCAATGACCACCCTTTTTGTTCTACATGGTAGTATAAATATATCCTATTATTATTTTGTGTGGTTTACATGTATGTACGTAGGTGTTTATGTAAGTGGATGTAGGATTATATCAATCACTTCTACCCTCATCCTAGGTAAGTTTAATTGCTTTAAAAGAACACCATTATTAAAAGAACAAAAGTACTTTTACCAGTGCTTAAGGATAAGAATAAATCCCCACTCCATTAACTGACTCACTTAAGGTGAAGAATCTGAGATGTGCTTGAGCCTTGGCATTGTTCTCTTTTCCAACTCTGATCATTCCTCTTTGCAGGTGATGTAGGTCGTGACTTATGGCCACTAAAAACAAAACAGAAGTGACTGAGTTTGTGTTGTTGGGATTGTCCAGCAGGCCAGAGATGCAGCCAGTTATTTTTGGAGTTGTTCTTGTCATGTACCTGATGGCAATTTTGGGCAATACCCTATTAGTACTTGTTGCTTGCTCAGACCCCAAGCTTCAGACTCCCATGTACTTCCTTCTCAGCCAGCTTTCCTTGATTGACATATCTCTAACCACCGTCACTATTCCTCAGATGTTGGTGCACACACTCTCTGTGGATCGGAGCATTCCATATAACTGCTGCATGACACAACTGTTCTTCTTTATGGCAGTGGGCAGCATGGAAGGCCACTTACTGGCTGCCATGGCATATGACCGCTATGTTGCCATCTGTGTTCCTCTAAGATACTCTGCCATTGTTAACCATAGCCTCTGTCTGCGAATAACATTGACCTCGTGGGTGGTGGTCAGCCTTAACAGTCTCCTGTACAGTGTGTTGGTCACTCGTTTAACCTTCTGTGGAAACCAAATCACCCACTTCTTCTGTGACATCACTCCTTTGCTGAAGCTCTCCTGTACTAGACCAGTGGTCAATGAAATCTTAATCTTCACTGATGGTGTAGCTGTGGTGGGCAGTCCCTTCTTCTTTATTTGGGGTTCTTACATTCGAATAGGTATTGCCATGGCCCAAATGCACTCCTTTGCTGCCCTGAGGAAAGCTCTGTCCACCTGTAGCTCCCACATTCTGGTTGTGCTGCTCCTTTTTGGCTCTTTGGCTAGAATGTATCTTAAGCCATCATCCAGCTATGACTTAGACCAAGATCGCCAGGTTGCCATTTTCTACACACTCATCTCCCCTATGTTAAATCCACTAATCTACAGCCTTAGGAACCAAGATGTTAAAAGAGCACTATGGAAGCTTTTTAGGAAACTCCATATTTCAGACTGGCTCTCAGACAAACAAAGAATGAGAAAGAAATTCATAAGAACCAAGGGTTAATTTGAGACCATTTCAAAGAGTGGAGATGTACTTTTAATAAAAGATAGGAGTCATAGCTCTATAGAATATTCTTTGCAGTCAGTTTTCTTATTGTTGAATTAGGAAGAAAATGACTTCATGAATAAATGATTCTGGGACCTTTTGTCATTTGAATTGTCAAGATATTTTAGGATCACTGAATGTAAATGTCTTTTGTGTATATCGTATAAACTAGGTAACAACAAAGACAGGTTGGATTATGAATATTTGATAATTCTAGTGACACTGGGTCATATGCTGTCTGATAGACACAATATTATTTAGAAGAATGAATTTTACAAAGACATTGTGAAATTGATTAAACCTCTCTAAAATTTGCAATCTATTTATCTCCACCAATTTCCATAATATCTAAACTCCTAGGAATAATTTCAATGCCTTTTGTGCCTGAATATTTTTATCTTTCAGTTGTACCATGCAATAAGTATCTAAGAACAGAAATTGGATAAGGAAGTTCACAGTAGCTCTGATACCAAGAGGAGGTGGTCATGTTTAAATTTTATGGGTCATAAAACTGTTTAGACTCTTATTATTTTAGGTTGTCATATATGAGGGAAAATAATAAAGTGAGAATGATGCTGGGCATAATCAAATTTTTACTTATATATCCATGGCAGGCTCAGAGGCAGTGAGGTTTTCTAGGCTTATTTGTGAGGCAAAATGTCAATGATATTTTACCATGTAAATTTTGTGATATATATTAGATATCCAAATAGTTATGTTTTATGTTGAGACAAATGATAAAGTTCTATCTAGATGCAGACATACAGAGAAGAAAAATGCATATAATATGTAAACTTGATAAACTTCTGGTATATTAGTGTAGAGGAGAAGAGAATTATATGAGAGCTTAAGTAGGTGGCTAAGGCAAAATTTTAAAATCTTGGAGTTAAAAAGCAAAAATATTGAGACATGGTCATTTGTAAGAACCAATCAGTTATGTTTGTTATGTCAGCATCTTAGAGAACAATGTCTAGAGAAAGGAATAACTATTCTTTTTCTCAAATGTAGTTGAGAAGTCATTAATGAGAACAAAAAAATATTAGATTTGGGAAGATGTAGTTTACAGAAAGCGTGATAAAGAGCAATCAAGTATTGGGGAAATTTTTATTGAAGCTATTTTATGATAAATTCTAAGGGCAAGAAATGAAGTTTTTGACCATGGACATTTTGTACCTGTCTCAGTTTTATTCCTGTGAAGAGATGCCATGCCCACAGCAACTCATATAAAGGAAAAAAATGAATTGGGGTTGGCTTACAGTTCAGAGTTTAGTGTATTATCATCATGACAGGAAGCATGAGAGTATGCAGGTAGACATGGCACTAGAGTAGTAGCTGAGAGTTCTACATCTGAATCCATATGCAGTAGGAAGTGAAAGTGACTCACTGACCAGGCTATAACTTTTGAGACCTCATAGCCCTCCTACTAGTAGCACACCTCCTTCTACAAAGCCACACCTACTTCTAGGCTATACATCCCAATAGTGGCATTCCTTATGGGCCAATGTGAGCCATTTGTATTTAAACCAATACATTGTACTCCCAGTCCTCCATAGCCATATCAAACTTGTTTTAAAGCACAAAGTTCAAAGTGTCTTCTAAGATTCACTTATAGGGGTCTCTCTTAACTATAACCCCTGTAACATCATAATGATTAAAGCAGAACACTTACTCCCAGCATATAATGGCACAGGATGTATAGTACTATTCTGGAGGTGTGTGGTGGTGGTGGGGTGATGGAACACAGTCAGGAAAAAAATGGACAAAAGAAAGACCAAAACCCAGCTGGGCAAGGTACAAACTCTGCAGCTCCAGGTTTGTTGTCAAAATGATCTTCAGAACTCTAATATCTTAGGATCTCCAAGGCAATCTAGACTTTACCTTTACAGTTCCATGTAATGATCTCTCTAGACCTCCATTCAGGAACACTCCTGACACTTGTCTGGCCTCTGCAACTTTCTTTAGTCATGGAGGGAGAGTATATTACCCCTTTTTTTTCTATCCTTGACTCTAAAACCAGAACCTCATGACAGAAGCTGCCAAGATCTGGGGCTGGGATATGACTACTTTGTTCAATTAAATTTCTACCAGCAGTCTGTTCTTGGTGGTTTACTTCACTGTCTAAGCTTAGCTGTCCTGGTACTGATTCTGTAGACCATGCTTGTCTCAAACTTAGAGACTGAGTGCTGGGATTAAAGGTGTGCACCACCACACCCAGCCTCAGCTTTTCTTTAATTCCTTTTCAAAGTTGGAAATTTTTCTGGATGGGTGCCATTCAGTTTCTCCCTCCCTTCATGTAGAAGTGCAATTGGCCTTTGATTTATATTGGTAGAATTGAGGCAGAAACAACCACAAGTTGAAGAGACCTCATACAGCTGTCATTGTGATTGGAACAGACTCTTGGGAAAAAGTTTCAGTTAGATGGCTCATTTAATTGTGGAAATAAGTCTACTTAAACTTTTGAGGATATGGTAGGGGCTTTTGGCATGAATGCACATCATTGGCCATGGCCTTGGTGCTAAGGATGCCTCATATGAATTAGGAAAATCTCCAGGTTCTGCCAGACATTATCTTATAAGGGGAGAGGAAGTTTAACTTGGCTACTGGGATGTATGACCTCCCCTGGGGGCTATGCACACCAGGACTTGTAGACCTGAAGGGAGAGAACAATCCTGCTTTTGCCAATCTTAGGCTGAGAATTCCAAAGTTTGGGTATGCTTTTACCCCACCCTTGCTGCAGGCTGTTTCACCCTCCCCACCACAGGCCCTAAGCCACACATCTCCTCATTTGTAATACATAAGGAGGAGTTATCATAGTCAGACTCTAGATTGGGAATGGTTTGGTATTGAATAGAGACCTAAATGGTAGTGACGTTGACAATGTTGTTTAATGCTATTTTAGAAATTGGATAAAACATGGTGCCAGCAGGGAGCCAAGGAGAGGAAGAAACCATGTAGGGGATGGATCTGATGCTAAAGTCCTATTCCCTAATTGGTTCGTGATCAGTCAATGAAGATGTTAGCAGCTAATGAGCTTGGCCAAATAGGCTGGACTTCTAGGTCTCTGTAAGCAAGCTAACAGATGCAGGGGAGAAGAAAGAAGTACTTGCCATGCTTCTGAGAGAAAAAAGCCAACCAGCCATATGAAATCTTGGGTAGAGCAGCCATGAGCCAATTCTCTAGGCAGGAGGTTGAGATGTTGAACTGGAACAACATCTGAACCTAAGGCAGGTTGAGATGTAATGGGCTAAGTGTATTGGGAAGGGCACACTAGCTGTGGGAGGTTAATAGTGTCCAGCAATTGAGCCAATAATGCAGGTTGAAACTGATCAAGATGTGTGTGTCATGCTCATTCATGGATCCAATATTTTGTGGGTGGGGGCTGGTAGCATGGCCTATTCCTGGAGCATTATGGTGGGATAATAAAAACTACTTCCAACAAAACTAATCTACCAGAGTGTTTGAGCATATACCAGAGTGTATGGTATAGATCTACCCAGGGTATATCAGGCTCAGAGCTCTTTCTGGAGATCTTTAAGTACCCTTAAGTTTTGTCTTATTTAATATTGAAACAACCCTTTTCCACCAGTATAGCATAAGACATTCCCTGATCAGCTCTCATCAGGTCAAAAGCTTTCCTGTCTTGTAAGACAACTCTCACAAGGGAGGTTATCTGCCACTGAAAGGGCTTGAGACAATTCAAGGTGGAGGCCATGGTCTGATCAAACTTGTATTGGAAGTCATCATCCAGGTGTTATGTCTAACCCAGCGCTTCCCAATGGCCCCTGTTGTATTTACTGAGATGATCAAGCTGAATCTGACAAATAGAGGGGTGGATATCTCTCTCTTTTTCCTGTACCTGTCTAGCTACAAGATGATTTGCATAGTAATTATATTACTCAATCATATTGCTAATCAAAAGATAAAGCAAAAAAGATTTATCTGCGGAGTAATCATCATGATATAAAATCTTGGAGGGAGGAGCTAACACAGGGGCTGTTGAGGTTATTGCCTGAGAAAAGGGGTTTGAAGTTTAGACATATTGGCATGGTGACAGTGATGTTATGGGAACATGTAGTATGGGGCCAGGAAGAGGGCCTTATGAGGCAAGGGGGAAGAGAGGATTAGTTTCTTATATTGGGAGGGGTAATGGAACAACTCTCTGAATTGAATAATGTGGGATTCATGTAGTATATTATCGCCATAGCTCCCCTCTTTTCTCCATCAGTAAATACTGAGGTGGCCTTGGTGATGGGCTCTTTGCAAAGAGACAGAGGCTTAGGTACCACAACAGAGGTAAGACAGAAACCCATCTTTGGTTAATCCAGTGATTTCAAATTTGTCCCAGGAATAACAATGTGGAAGTAATTTCTGAGTAGCTATTGAATATCAGAGAGAGAAAAGGTATAACAAGGACATCTGGTTCTTTTCCTGAGGTTTAGAGGGTCTATCACTGCCATTTCTAATTATAGTAGTGAGTACAATGATGCACTGCTCACCAGGGTGTGGAGATATTTCATCACTCCTTGGAGCTGATACAGAGCTTCAATGAGGGTAGGAAGGGTTAAACATAAGAAGCTGAATAGACATATGTTGGCTCATACCTAGCATGTACCATATCTTTTAGGTTGCATTAATGGAACTTAAAACCTCAACTACTTCAGAAGGGAGAGCTCTCCAGGAGAAGGGGTTTTTATCTACCTTTAGGAGGTAAAAGAAAGACATTAGGATAATGGAAGGAAAGCCACGGTCAAAGCCAAGTAAGATGTCCCCCAAATCTTTGGAGGGAGGTGATGGTTATGGTTTGAGGGAATGTTAAGAATAGGTTTAAGAGGGCATATTGAGATGAGGTAAATTTCCATTACCGAAAGTGTTATGGACAGAATAAGCAGTATTTTGTGTTTAAATCCTAGGGATGATAGGGAAGGTATTAATTGATCCTTAAGTTGGGAAGGGCATGTGGAAGTGTTCCCCCCATACCAAGATATTATTCAGATAATGATAAATGTAAAGACTTTTGTCTAATTAGGGCCTTATTGCTGTGGCAATGGCCTCTTAGCAGATGGTGGGACTGTTTGCCATCCCTTGGGGGGAGGACCACCCACTCAAATCATAAAGCCAGCCTAGGGTTGTTAGTGGGGGTATTGGGAACACAAAGTATTGGCAATTTTGGTGGTAAATGGATAGAGAAAAAGCAGTCTTTAACTTCTATTGCTTGAAAAAGGATATTGGCAAGAATGATGGAAATGAGGGCTATCGTCCTTTGGGGGGGGGCACGCAAACCTGCATGATTTTATTGTTAGTAAATCTAGTACCAGGCTCTATGCCCTTGAGCTCTTTTTTAATAGCAAACACATAGGTGTTTCATGGATTGTAGGAAGGGTAAATATGGTAAAGCTAGAGGTATTTTGTTTTTGTTCTTTGATTTTTTTTCTGGGTGAGTACTTTAAGTTTCTTTCATGATAAAGACCACTGTTTAATCTAGATAGGCTCATTGGAGAGCCAGTTGAAGCAAAGGGTTCTATATTTAACAGAACCCCTTAGAATTTGGGGTAACCTGAGGGAGGGTCTTAAAATTTTAATGAGAATAATTATTATTATAGGTATAATTATTTATCCTACTTTCTTAGTTAGGGTTTTATTGCTGTGAAGAGACACCATGATCATAGAAACTCATATAGAAGAAAGCACTTAATTGGGCCTGGCTTAGTGTTTCAGAGGTTCAGTCCATTATTATCTGGTGGTAAGTATGATAGCCTACAGGCAGACATGGTACTGGAGAAGGATCTGAGTGTTCTACATCTTGATCCAAAGGCAACCAGAAGAAGATTATCTTCTACAGTCAATGAGGAGGAGACTCTCTTCAGCCCTGGGAAGAGCCTGAGCATAAGAGACTTCAAAATCTACCTACCCAGTGCCACACTTCTTCCAACAAGGAAGCCCTCCCCAAATGAGGCCATACCTCCTAACAGTGCCATACATTTTTTTTATTATTATTCGATATAATTTATTTACATTTCAAATGATTTCCCCTTTTCTAGCCCCCCCACTCCCCGAAAGTCCCGCAAACCCCCTTCTCTTCCCCTGTCCTCCCACCCACCCCTTCCCACTTCCCTGTTCTGGTTTTGCTGAATACTGTTTCACTGAGTCTTTCCAGAACCAGGGGCCACTCCTCCTTTCTTCTTGTACCTCATTTGATGTGTGGATTATGTTTTGGGTATTCCAGTTTTCTAGGTTAATATCCACTTATTAGTGAGTGCATACCATGATTCACCTTTTGAGTCTGTACATTTAAACAAATGAATATATGGTGTCAAACATTTTCAAACCACCACACCTACTGTATTTTTGATAACTAGTGGCAGTAACTTTTAGAGCCTCCAGAACATCTCTTTCTAGAAGATTGGTGGCAATGTTAGCCACTTGAAGGCATATTATGGGGACCTTCTGGGGCCTGACATTTTAGGCTTGTTTGGTCATAAAAGCATGCTTTGATACCGAGGCCTGGGAATTATATTCCAGTCTTGTGGGACCTCTTTTTGTCTTATGTTTTCTCTGTTCTAGTATCAATGAGTCATTTCAATGGTTTGTCACATATTTTTATGGTTATCTTTGGGTGGAAGCTTTCTGAGATGCTGGAAATTTACAAAGCCTCAACTGGTGCAACTTTCCTTGTTATTGTTGGTGTTGAGAGGTGCCCTGTTTAGTTTATATGCTCCAGTGGCTTGACATCCTTATCATAATTTGAGCAACAATCTTTCCTCCAGTGCAAGTCCATATAGCATCAGGGAAAAACTGTCTTGATGGGGTAGCATTTCTGATAGAGGGCCCCCCTTAGGGCACTTGCCTTTCCAGTGTCACATTTAACCACATGTAAAACAAGTAACATCTGTTTTTATTGCTTCTGTAAAGTCCTGGGGAATGGAAGCAGCCCCAGGATGCTGCCCTAATATTATGAGTGATGCTACAATCCATCTATCATAGTATTTATCTTTGAGGCATTGAAGGTAACTCTGCACTCAGAAGTCACACTCTCCAAATTATGTTTGTAAGAATGTCTTTGGCTGTAGTGTTGGGAATTTTACTTTAATTTTAATTTTAAAAATAAGGGAGGGGAAGAGAGAGAGAGAGAGAGAGAGAGAGAGAGAGAGAGAGAGAGAGAGAGAGAGAGAGAGACTCTTTTTTAATATAAGTAGTCAAGATTTTCAGGAGGTTTTCTCTGATCAAATCTAATTTTAAATAATTTTGAAGGAATCCACAGCTTTTCATTTCCTGTTGAAACAAGAATATATCGTATTGGACAATGTAGTGGCTATTCCTGGTTGTCAACTTGACTATATCTGGAATAAACTACAATCTAGAATTGGAAGGCTCACCTATGATCCTAATATGGAGGCTCAGAGATAGAAGTTTCTGACCTGGATCTTGGCATGGAGATCTTGAAGCATAGTCACTATGAATTTCAGAAGATTAAGACAAGGAGATCTCCGAGTTCAAGATCATCTGGGATTAAAGGCATGGAGGTACATGCCTTTAATCTGTGCCACACCCTCTGTTGGAGACCTACAGCCTTTAATCTGTGCTACACCCTCTGCTAGAGATATATAAGGACATTGGAAGAAGGAAGATTTACTCACTCTTCCTTGCCTGCTTGCTTCGTGGGACTGAGAAACAGCTAGATCCTTGGACTTCTATCCACAGCTGCTGCTGACCATTGTTGGAGAGTTGGACTATAGACTGTAAGTCATTGACAAATTCCCTAACTATATAAAAAACTATCCATACATTCTGTGACTACAGAGAACCCAAACTAATACAGAAGTTGGTACCAAGAGTGGTTCTAGAGGAGCAGAAGTATAAGGATGAATGTTTCAAAATTTTGGAGTTGGTCGGTTGATCCAATAGCACCTTCAACTACTGAAACCTCTCCAGATTCTCTCCCTCCTAGGAGCTCGGAGAATATTGAAGACCTGTGGATGAAACTATATCTCAAGCTTAAAAAAGCTAATGCCTTTGATTATCTTGAATTAGGTGATTCGATGATATACAATACTTTCTCCAAGTTGGGGAAAAAATCGGAAAATGATTTTGCTGGCTGGTTGCTCTTAGCATCTTGGGAATAAACAATGAAGGAAAGGAAGGAGTTGTGCGATAAAATCAAAGAGCTCCAGACTCAAGTAAGCAATCTAAAAGTTGCTAAGTGTGCCCTTGAAGAGAATCTACTCTCTAGCAGCCATAGAGCTCAAGTAGCAGAAAATCAAACTGAAGCCCTCATTATAAGGTTGGCTGAATTACAGCAAAAATTTAAGTCTTAACCTCAGAGGGTGTCAGCAGTTAAAGTAAGGGCATTAACTGGCAAAGAATGGGATCCTATAACTTGGGATGGGGATGTGTGGGAAGATCCTGTTGAAATTGAGAATTTTGAATCTTTAGATTTTCAAGAATTTGCTCCACCTGAAGAAGTAGTACCCTCAGCCCCACCCCTTGAAATAATGCCTTCTCCACTTGAGGAAATTAATCCCTCAGAGCCTGATAAACCAGCAGTGACTTTTGCTGACAATACTGATGTTTCTCAGGGTGCACCAATAGTTTCTTCTAGACCTATAACCAGACTTAAGGCAAAGCAGGCCCCTAAAGGGGAGGAAGAAAGTGTAGTCAATAAGGAAATACACTATACTAATAAGGAGCTTAATGAGTTTGCTAATTCATTCAAGCAGAAGTCTGGGGAATATGCATGGGAATGGATTTTAAGGGTGTGGGATAATGGTGGAAGGAACATAAAACTAGAGCAGGCTGAATTTATTGGCATGGGCTCTCTGAGTGGAGATTCTGGGGTTAATATGGAAGCTCACACATTTCAAAAAGGTGTCAAAAGTTTGTTTGAGTGATTGGTTGAAGTATTTATCAAAAGATGGCCTACTGAAAAGGGGTTGGAGATGCCTGATATCCCTTGGCTTAGTGTTGATGAAGGGATTTTCAGGCTTAGGGAAATTGCAATGTTAGAGTGGATACATTGTGTAAAACCTAATCCTCCACAGTGAGAAGGTCCAAAAGATATGCCCTTCATCAGTCCTATAAGACGCAAACTGGTGAGAGGAGCACCAGCACATTTAAAGAGTTTTGTTCTTGCCCTTTTCCTTGTGCCAGACCTTAGGGTTGGAGATGCTGCTGCTCAATTAGATGAATTAAATTCAATGGGTTTAATTGGGCCCCGAGTTAACAAGGGCCAGGTGGCAGTATTGAATCGCCAGAGACAAGGTGGTAGTAGTTATTATAATGGACAGCATAGACAAAATAATGTTTATAATCACATACCCCATAATGGGCAGAGAGGTGGACTTATTTGGACCTTTGGTGCTGGCTAATCAATCATGGTGTTTCCAGGGATGAAATACATAGGAAACCTACTGCATATCTGTTTGATCTGTATAAGCAGAAAAAATCCTCAAACAAATGATAGAAAGGCTGCATTGAATCATGGCAAAAAGCAATCTTGGCCAGTGAATCAATTTCCAGACTTGAGTCAGTTTACAGATCCAGAACCCCTTGAATGAAGGGGTGGCAGGGTTCCCTGAGGAAGGATCTTGATAAGACACCTAAAAGTTTTGCTGTTAGTCTTTCTCCAATTCTTCCCCAGAGGGAACTATGGCCTTTTACAAGGGTAACTGTACACTGGGGGAAAGGAAATAATCAGACTTTCTGGGGACTATTGGATACTGGTTCTGAATTGACACTGATCCCAGGAGACCCCAAGAAACATTTTGGCCCTCCAGTTAGAGTAGGGGCTTCTGGAGGACAGGTGATTAACAGAGTTTTGACTGATGTGCGACTCACAATAGGTCCAGTGGGTCCCCAAACACATCCTTTGGTCATTTCCACAGTTCCAGAATGTATAATTGGGATAGATATACTCAGAAATTGGCATAATTCTCTCATTGGTTCTCTGACCTGTGGAGTGAGGGCTATTATGTTTGGAAAGGCAAAATGGAAGCCTTTAGAGTTGCCTCTGCCAAAGAAAATAGTGAATCAAAAACAATATCGTATTCCTGGAGGAATTGCAGAAATTACTGCCACAATCAAGGATTTGAAAGATGTAGAGGTGTTGGTTCCCACCACATCTCCCTTTAACTCTCCCATCTGGCCAGTGCAGAAGACAGATGGATCATGGAGGATGGCAGTTGACTATCAAAAATTAAATCAGGTAGTAACTCCAATTGCAGCTGCTGTACCAGATGTAGTTTCATTACTTGAGCAAATTAACACATCTCCTGGAACCTGGTATGCAGCTATTGACCTGGCAAATGCCTTCTTCTCAGCACCTGTCCATAAGGACCACCAGAAGCAATTTGCTTTCAGTTGGCAAGGCCAGCAGTATACCTTTACACTTTTGCCTCAAGGATATATTAACTCTCCTGCCCTGTGTCATAACTCAGTTAGAAGGGACCTTGATCATTTTTCTCTTCCACAAAATATCAGATTGGTGTACTATATTGATGATATTATGCTGATTGGATCCAGTGAGCAGGAAGTAGCAACCACTTTGGATTCATTGGTAACATATATGCGTATCAGAGGATGGGATATAAATCCAACCAAGATTCAAGGACCATCTACTTCAGTGAAATTCTTAGGACTACAGTGGTATGGGGCATGCAGAGATATTCCTTCTAAGTTGAAAGATAAGTTATTGCACCTGGCCCCTCCCACCACCAAAAAAGAAGCACAAAGTTTAGTGGGTCTATTTGGATTCTGGAGACAGCACATTCCTCACTTAGGTGTGTTACTCAGGCCTATTTATCGAGTGACTCGGAAAGCTGCTAACATTGTGTGGGACCCAGAACAGGAGAAGGCTCTTCAACAGGTCCAGACTGCTGTGCAGGCTGCACTCTCACTTAGACCATATGATCCAGCAAACCCAATGGTACTTGAGGTGTCAGTGGCAGATAGAGATGCTGTTTGGAGCCTCTGGCAGGCCCCTGTAGGTGAATCACAGAAGAGACCTTTGGGATTTTGGAGCAAAGCTCTACCGTCATCTGCAGACAACTACTCTCCCTTTGAAAAACAGCTCTTGGCCTGATATTGGGCCTTAGTGGAACCTGAATGTTTGACAATAGGACACCAAGTTACTATGCGACTTGAACTGCCCATCATGAGCTGGGTGTTATCAGACCCTCTAAGTCATACAGTAGGGCATGCACAACAGCAGTCTATTATCAAATGGAAGTGGTATATAAGTGATCAGGCCAGAGTAGGTACTGAAGGCACAAGCAAGTTACATGAAGAAGTTGCTAAGATTCCTATGGTTTCTACTCCTGTTACAATGCCATCTGCTGCCAAGCATGTGCCTATAGCCTCATGGGGTGTTCCCTATGACCAGGTGACTGAAGAAGAGAAGACTAGGATCTGGTTTACTGATGGCTCTGCACGTTATGCAGGCACCACCCAGAAGTGGACAGCCACAGCATTACAACCCCTTTCTGGGACAACCCTGAAAGTTACAGGTGAAGGAAAATCTTCACAGTGGGCAGAACTTCGGGCAGTACATATGTTATTACAGCTTGTTTGGAAGAAGAAATGGCCATATGTATGACTGTTCACTGACTCATGGGCTGTAGCCAATGGATTGGCTGGATGGTCAGGGATGTGGAAAGATCACAGTTGGAAAATTGGTGAGAAAGACATCTGGGGAAGAAGTATGTGGATAGATCTCTCCAAATGGGCAAAGGATGTAAAGATATTTGTGTTCCATGTAAATGCTCACCAAAAGGTGTCTTCAGCTGAGGAGGAGTTCAATAATCAAGTGGATAAAATGACCCGTTCTGTTGTCAGTCAGCCTCTTTCCTCAGCCATCCCAGTTATTGCCCAATGGGCACATGAACAAAGTGGCCATGGTGGCCGAGACAGAAGTTATGCTTGGGTTCAGCAACATGGACTTCCACTCACCAAGGCTGACCTGGCTACAGCTGCTGCTGAATGCCAGATCTGCTAACAGCAGAAACCAACACTGAGCCCCCGATATGGCACCATTCCTCGAGGTGACCAGCCAGCAACCTGGTGGCAGGTTGATTATATTGGACCACTTCCCCCGTGGAAAGGACAGTGTTTTGTTCTTACTGGAGTAGATACTTATTCTGGTTATGGATTTGCCTTTCCTGCACGTAATGCTTCTGTCAAAGCCACCATCCATGGACTCACAGAATGTGTTATCTATAGTAATGGTATTCCACACAGTATTGCTTCTGACTAAGGAACTCATTTCCCAGCCAGAAAAGTGCGACAGTGGGCCCATGATTATGGAATTCACTGGTCTTACCATGTTCCCCATCATCCTGAAGCAGCTGGTCTGATAGAAAGATGGAATGGCCTTTTGAAGACACAGTTACGGTGCCAATTAGGTGGCAACAGCATGGAGGGCTGGGGCAGAGTTCTTCAGAAGGCAGTATATGCTTTGAATCAGCGTGCAATATATGGTACAGTTTCTCCCATAGCCAGGATCCATGGGTCCAGGAATCAAGGGGTGGAAAAGGGAATAATTCCACTCACTATCACTCCTAGTGACCCTCTAGGAAAAATTTTGCTTCCTGTCCCCACAACTTTAGGTTCTGCTGGCCTAAAAGTTTTGGTTCCAGAGGGGGGAGGGCTTCTACCAGGAGCCACAACAAACATTCTATTGAACTGGAAGCTCAGATTTCCCCCTGGCCATTTTGGGCTTCTAATGCCCTTAAACCAACAGGCTCATGACCAAGAAGCAAGCCAGTAAGAAACATCACTCCATGGCCTCTGCATCAGCTCCTGCTTCCTGACCTGCTTGAGTTCCAGTCCTGACTTCATTTAGTGATGAACTGCAATGTGAAAGTGTAAACTCAATAAACCCTTTCCTCCCCAACTTGCTTCTTGGTCATGATGTTTGTGCAGGAATAGAAACCCTGACTAAGACAGGCAATGCAACACATTTTCTGACTTCCATTCTGAAGTTAGCACATCTTTAAATTAAATAGGATGATTTAATTTGTCAATGAATTTCTTTAAGTCTATCTTATATCCCATAATTAATAGAATCTTCTTTTTGTATTTTTAAGAACAATTTGTAATTCACAACAAGGCAAAATTCTTTTATTTTATAAAATATTTTAAAGTTATTTGTATTTGAATTAGCTAGTAAGATATCATCCATATTGTTGTGACCATAAAAAAAGAAAGAGGCTATTAAGATATAACAGCCATATTTATAATAACCAGAAGCTGGAAAGAACCCAGATGTCTCTTAACGGAGGAATGGATACAAAAAATGTGGTATATATACACAATGGAATACTACTCAGCCATTAGAAACAATGAATTCATGAAATTCTTAGACAAATGGATGGAGCTGGAGAACATCATCCTAAGTGATGTAACCCAGTCTCAAAAGATCAATCATGGCATGCACTCACTGATAAGCGGATATTAGCCTAGAAACTTGGAATACCCAAGACATAATCCACATGTCAAATGATGTCCAAGAAGAATGGAGGAGTGGCCCCTGGTTCTGGAAAGGCTCAGTGCAGCAGTATAGGGCAATACCAGAACAGGGAAGTGGGAAGGGGTGGATGGGGGAACAGGGGAAGGGAAGAGGGCATATGGGATTTTGGGGGAGTGGGGAGCCAGGAAAGGGGAAATCATTTGAAATGTAAATAAAAAATATATCAAATAAAAATAAAATTAAAAAAAAAGAATAGGACTATTCCTCTATATCTTATGCAAATAAAGTTTTGTAATCTCTTTCAAAAAAAAAAAAAAAAGATATGTTCCGTGGGCATGTGTGGGAAGGGGTGCCTCAGCGGGCCATGCTGAGGCATCCCTTCCTCCTGAGGGACCACACACATGACTGTATCATATAGAATAGAGTTTATTTAGGTCATGTGGAGGGGAGATGAAAGAATAGTAGAGGTAAAGGCAGAGAGAAGAAGACAGTAGAGAAGTAACGACTAGCCAGAGAGGGGGGAAGAGAAGAGGGAAGGGAAGAGTACAAGAGGGCAAGAAAGAACAAGAGAACAAGAGGATAAGAGAGAGAGGAGGGGCAAGCAGCCCCTTTTTATAGTGGGCTAGACCTACTTGGCTATTGCCAGGTAACTGTTGGGTGGAGCTTAAACAGAATTCTAATACATATAATGAATGACTAATACCCTTGGAAATTTAAAAAGTATTGGCTTAATACTTTATGCCTTGATTGTGTTTAGCTAAGTAGACAAGTTTAGCTCCCCTAAACTTTTTCTCCTGTGAAGGGGCCATAGATTAGGAATTTTTGTTATTAGGGGGAAAAGGCATTTACCGTGAAGGGGTCTTTCATATGTGTTATTTCCTCTATTAGAGAAAAACATAAAACAAAGAAAGACATAAGACAAAAAAATTAAACAAAAATAAAGTAAAGAAATAAGAAAAAGTTAAATTTTGGGCTAGCTGTGTTAGATAGGCAATCCAGGTCCAGTTGTTGAGGTCATAAGTATTACCCACCATCATCCAGGGAGCTGTCTCAAGAACCTCTTCCCAAAGGAAGTAGCTTCTCTTTGAGTAAATTTCATACCATGGGTCTTGAGCAGGGTCTGTAGGTCTCAATTTTGAGATTTCTTTCGATGTAAAGTGTCCCGACCCATGGGACCTAGTAATTTGGGGAGCCGAGGAGGACCCAAGCCTGAAAGAGAAGATGGGTGGGAAAGAAAAGCGAGGCCAAGCAAACGGTGTGTTCTTTGTCAAAGCCTCTTTAATGAAATGGAAAACACCTGGTTTTGAACCCTCAGGAAGAGGAAGTAGGGAGGGGCTGAGGGAGATACTAAAAGCACAGAAGGAGGAAAGGTCATTCGGGACAGATGCTGGCTGTGGCTTCCAGCAGCATTTCTGGAATGCTGGTTCTGCCTAGACAACCCCAGGTGTTCGGCCAGGATGAGAACCAGTTGATCAGCTTTGTATGAAGAAGGGGATTGTTCAGCTGTAAACCTAAAGGTCAGTGGAATCTCAAGGTGAGAGCTGTTGAGGATCTGTTTTTCCACAGTTTGGTCTCTGACATTTCTCCCTCTTATCTTAATTAAAGTTGGGGAGTGGCTATGGAAAGAGGGTCGGTGGAGAGCCTGTTTTAGGCTATGTGGTTTTGCACCCATGTCTAGCACCCCAGTAACTAGGCCTTTTTAGGCCCTAGTAGGGCAGGGCCTCTGTCTTAGGCCATGCGAGTGGCACCCACTCCTGGCATCACGCCCCACTTCAATGGCTTAATTAGGCCCTTGGTGGTTGTGATGGGCATCCAGGTAGTGGACTCACAATAATCCCATCATGGAGTTACCCTGCAGCCAATAGGCAGTGTGCACCTGGCTCGTGGCACCACAATAGTTCCTGTCATTGGCTACTCCACAGCTTATGGCCCTCAGCCACTATTAGGAGCCAGAGGTCACCCTCCTGTCATTGGCATCTCTACAGCTTACAGAACCAAGAAGGCTCTGTGCCTGCAGCAAGGGTGGAGAACTGAAGGCCAACGGTTGCTGTCTCTGCATCAGCAGAAGAGAGGTCTTCAGCTGAACCTTGGATGTCTAACCGATGGTAGTAGACTGCAACTGGTTTGTTTAAGGCAGAATCAACCTGTGATTTAACAAAACTGGTTAATCTGTTAAAAGTCCAGGGGCCAAATGACAGAAGCAATAAAAGACCCATGATGGGCCCCAAAATGCTGGGGAGCAAGATGGAGAGCCAGGGAGAAGTCTCAGCATCAGTATACTCTCGAAGCTAGCATGTTCCTTCGGCATCCTGCAGAAAAAACAAACATGCCCTCTTCTCTACACTTACAGTTCCCTGGCATTAAAATGTTTAAATTTTTGTGGTATATAGAGATATGATTCTCCCTTCTTTTATTATAAAAATATTGTTGTAAAATTCTATGGGCCTGTTCCATAATATCTTGTCTCTGTAAATTATGAGGAATCTCAGTAATATGACTAATATCAAATTGTTAATAAAACATCTTAAATGACTGACTATAATAATCAGTGATAATATTTGTCTTAATCTGATTTGGAACATTCAGTATAATATATAACATATGTAAAAACAGTTATAACTAGAAAGCTTGAAAAGCTGTCAATGGTCATATGTATACTTTTTAATTAATTTTTTGAATTGCATTTGTATAAATAATTGTAAAAGTTAAGAATTAGTAGCATTAAAAAAGAAACAATTTCAAGCAATTGTAAGCCAATATATATATATATATATATAATTTATTTATTAATATATAAATCAAAAGTTTGATTTTTAACATTTTAAAAAGAACAGCTACAGCACCCAATTCAATTATCTGTGCTGAAGCAAGGGGACGCTCAAAAGAATAAACATGTGATCTAATTATATGAGCTTTACTCCCATAGTAGATGCATTTTTATAGGATGCCTGTATAAATCTATAACAATATAAAAACATGTACAGAGGCAAATTTTTAACAATTTATCTTTTAGATAACAATTATTAATTTTGCCTAAAAAGACTTGCCATGTAATAAATCAACCATCAATGTTTTGTAATAACCAATTTGATTGCTGTTTGAAACAAGGAACAAATGTTTTTGACCTTGAAAACAGAGGTTTAGGGCCTCCACAGGCAAGCTTAAGATGAGGTTAATATAAGATAAAGCCAAATAATATATCCTAACAACCTTTAAAAATCATTTATGTAAAAGTTCTAAAAGTCCATAGTTAGGAGCAAGGCCTGTAAGAAACATTCCATGAACATTATATACTGAAAAATTTAAGATCCTAGCTTCTTGTATTGAAATAGAGACAAAACATCTTTTATCACTTAAGGTAAGGTTATTAGCCATTCCTTGAAGAAAAAACCTTCTAATGAAATTCCTTTATTGCTTCTTTAAAGTTAGAAGCAAATGCTTTTATAATTATCAGAATGTAAAGCAA
The DNA here is from genome assembly GCF_947179515.1 of Apodemus sylvaticus. Lineage (NCBI taxonomy): Eukaryota > Metazoa > Chordata > Mammalia > Rodentia > Muridae > Apodemus > Apodemus sylvaticus. Next base: position 16,343,070 of record NC_067476.1, on the reverse strand, counting down.
AAAACAACCCTTTAAATCTATAATAATTTTGTATGGAGTAGACAGGACAAATGTTAATGCATTTATAGCCTTATTGACCTTACATAGATTTGAACTGCATTTTAAACCACACCAGGAAAAGTATCTCAAGAATGTTCTTTTAGCCAAACACTCCCTAGCTGAGGCCTGCACGGCAAAAACAGTTGTTCACAAGCTTCCTTACTAACTTCCACTGAGGCAGCTCTAAGCTTTGCATTAACTCAAATGTAAATTCCTTTCTCTTTTATTTATTTATTTATTTATTTATTTATTTATTTATTTATTTATTTTGCCCAAGGACCCACCTTGAGTCCTTGGCAAGGATGTTATATGCAACTCGTCAAATGTAACAATCTTATAATCTGAGCCTCTTATCTAAGACCAGACCCAAGCCCGCCTGTCCTGTCCTGCAAGGGCATTTTGAGGATTGAATAACAAAAGGAACCTGTAATTCCAGGTTCTAGGAAAAATCCTAGTTTCATAATAGTCAATTAGCCTGTTTGATATCAAATCAATTTCCACTGTGATCTTCTTTTCAATCTTGAAGGGTTAAATTTTGATCCTACCATTGTAGCCATTAAACTTGTGGAAAAGTGGCAATAGGCCTATAATGGCCACAGCTGTATCACTCTTAAAGTTATCTTAATTAAAAATATGTTAAGAATCGTGAACCTATAATCAGACTGCAAACTGAAAACTGCAGCCAATGACACCCTGGCAATTTTTATTGTAACTCAATTTTTTCTTGCAATATTAGAGCCCAACTACAACTTTGGAAGCAAATCCCAATTTTAAACAATCTATTTTCTTTAAAAATCAATGGCAAACACATTATTTTTACAGCTCAAGGTTTGTCTGCCAGTTCTTATGTTCAAGTTTATGACAGTGTAACTCATAAGGAGACATTATTTTAAATCGTATTTCTTATAAGTCCAAGCTCTAGGCCAAGATTCACATAAAGCACCAGGCCAATTTAGAAGCATTTTAGAGTCTTGTATATCCTGGGTTGCGTGATGCTACGTGTAGATAGTTAAGACGGCTCTGACACTGGATCACCAGTTTTAAACAACTGGTAATAACACTATACCTTTTAAATCATAACCAATTAATTTATAACTCTATAGCTGAGATATGTAAAACCTTATACCATTAAGACCAATTAAAACAAGAATAAAATGATTACACAAATTTCATAAGTTAAATCAAAGTTTCCCAAAACTTGAGGCTGGTGGCTTTTTTTTTTAAGCGGCTTTTTTTTTTCCAGCTGTGTTTGACTCCTATTTAAGAATGAGAGGCACCTTAAATTAGCATCCTCTGTGTAAATTGCAGAATGGCAGGACTGCCAGCAGATAAAGCTTTTTTTTTTTTTTTTTACCATTTTTTTCTTTTTAACATAAAACATAAAAACAACGATCATTCAGCTAATCAAAACAATGAACAACATAAATTGACGCACATATGGACAGGTTTTGGTGCACCAAAGATAGACAACAGATGTAGAGGGAACTTGATGCCCCAAAGAGATCCAAATATCTTAACCTGAACTAAGGAATTCTCCAGTAGGTTTCAGAGAGGAAACAGGACATTTCCCATTTTCCTCTCCTCCCAGGAGAGTTTTGAAATATCTTTCAACCATTTTTTTGATACCACATCCTACACATCAAAAAACTGCTTTTCTGAAACCTGCTTTTTCTCTTGTTTAAGATTTAACATGGAGGAAGAGGGGTGCCTAGGTGAACACACACACAGACATGGTATAGAATAAAGTTTACTCAGGACAGAGGATGGAAGTTAATGAGTTAGATGAGACAGAGAAAGGCAGAGAGAGTGTGTGTAGATAAGTAGAGACTGGCCATGACCATGTGGAGAGGCTGGAGCAGGCGGCAGTTGGTCGGAATTATGGTAATGAGCCGCCTCCTCCTCCATGATGGCTGTATTATCAAGGCTTAAAGGCTCTTTATCGTGGAGTCTCTTAAAGACTGGATTAATTAATGGCATATCAGAGGGGGATAGATCCCTCGGGAGTGGAGGATAAAGAGAAGTCACAGGAGCAGATGGCGGGGACTCAGACCTGTCTATAGCGGCCAAGGAAGGTTTTGAATTCTTTTTAGGGGAAAGCAAGGTCATTGAAGCTGCCCGCGACAAGGGGCAGAGGCAATATTCAGTGACCGACAAAAGCTGCTATCTATCAGGGTCCTCATTCGCACTCTCCATTGCATCATGAATGAGCCCCCAGTAAGAAAAACAGTGGCAGGAACAGCGTCAGGGCCCTGCCTGGTCAATTTTTCATTTAGTTCTTGATCCACTTTTGCCATTTTTTATAATGAATCTCTGGTCCATCTATGATGAACCAGGGGCATGTCTGATCTATAAAAATAAAAAAAAAAATTATCAAATCTTCTTTTTAACTTGAACTCCCCTTTCCCTGAGAGAAGCTTTCAGGTCTCCAATAAAGACCGCTTCTTTAGACAATGGCCCATTTCTTATGGGACGGAAATGAAAACTTACCGAAGGAAACTTTCTCTCATGAGTCGTGAAAGTGCTTCCTCCCAATGACTTCTTTGCTGTGGCAGCAGCCTTCTCCTATGGGATTTCCATCTGGCGAAGGTCTGTTCCTCAAGCACCATGTAGGGCGCTACTTGTCCCAACTCGTGGGACAGAGTAATTCGGGGAGCCGAGGAGGACCCAAGCCTGAAAGAGAAAATGGGCAGGAAAGAAAAGCAAGGCCAAGCAAATGGGGTATCTTTGTCAAAGCCTCTTTAATGAAACGCAAAACGCCTGGTTTTGAACCCACCATAAGAAAAAGTAGGGAGGGGCTGAGGGGAAATCTAAAGGTACAGAAAGAGAAAAGGTCATCCAGGGCAGAAGTTGACATCCAGGCAGATGCTCGAGGCATCTGCAGCTTTCCTGGAATGCTGGTTTCACCCAGACCATCCCAGGTGTTCGGCCAGGATGAGAACCAGTTAATCAGCTTTATTTGAAGAAGGGGGTGGTTCAGCTGTAAACATAAAGGTCAGTGGAATCTCAAGGTGAGAGCTGTTGAGGGTCTGTTTTTCCAGTTTGGTCTCCAACAGTGAAGAGGTATTTCTCATGATAGAATAGGTTTGGAAACACCAAGGTCATAGGTGAATGTTCACAGGGCCTTGCATCACCATAGGATGGGACCAGCTAGTCCTAGAGACATCCCAACCAATTTACATTTTCACTGATGGTATCAGGATGGGCTCCAAACCCAGTGATGTCACACCTAGGCCACAGTGACCCTCACATTTGTAGTCAAGGCAACCAACATACATTCTTAGAATCCACTTGGCTCACCTCCAACATTCACCTGCAAGTGGCTACGTCACTATCCAAATAGAAGGCAGACTCCTCTGAGCTCTTTCTCCCCTCTCCCTCTTCTTGGTCACCACCTTTGCCCTTTTCCTCCACAATAAACCTCTGCCAAATAGAACTTCTTTGGCCTGGTGTGGTCTGTCCAGACACAAGCCATGATTCTAACACAACATAGGTGCTGAAGCCCGGGAAATGCTATCCAGGAGAGCTGCAGAGTTCAGGTGTCTGCTGCCACTGCTGATGCCTGGCATGACTGTGAGGATTGACTGTAACTGATAACCAAGATAACCATGCAATGTGGATTGCTACTGCCACTGTCACCTGCATCTGCTGCTGCCACTGCAGCATCTTGTGGATTTCCACCTCTGCTGCAGACCACCACTACCTGTCACTGCAAGAATCACAGACTTCTACCACATCAACTGTGCCACTGCAGTCCACCATGTGGAACTAGCCTCTGCCACAGTCAGATAGGTCCACACCAACCATACAGTTCCACATTTCCTTCTCCCAGACCACAAAAACTCATGAGTACACACCGGCATATTGGTAAGGTATTTCTTCAGTCAGTGGGAAGAACCCTAAATGCCAAGATAGGGCCTGGCCAGCCTTTTTGGGTCTAAGGAGTTGACATTTCAATGCCCCAGTCCTTATGATTGGCCTCTTAGCTGACCTACAGATAAGACTTAGACCCTTGGGTGACTTCCCTTCTCATAATCAATCCCCTGGGCTCTTGCAGCCATTCCAGAATTCCTAGATCTAGGTTGAACTGCTTTCTCGCAAGGCTGGGACTTTTCTGTAGCCCCTGGATATTCACATGAAAACTTGAAATCCAGTCTGGCTGTTATTGAGCTCTTCTCTGGATGCTAGTATGAATAATTCAGTAAAATTACTATCATCCAGTGCATGCTAAATTGTCTTCAAATGTATCCTCAGGTACCCCACTGGGATTTCTCCTGGAAAAATCTCAAATTTCTGAAGTTAATACCTCATTTGAGGGCATCAAAACTAGTACACCTCTGCAATAATATCTGGATTCAATACCCATTAGATAATAGCTCCACATGGCCACTTAATGGAACACTAGATCCAATTATTCTAAGGGATCTTCATACACACTGCTAGCAATCTGGTAAATGGAAAGAGGTTCCCTATGTCCAGGCATTCATTTATCTTCACTCCCACCCCTCTATGTGTTCTGCTTCTCTCCAACCCAACTTCTCTTAGCCATGGAACCTCCACAACCTGCACTAGATGACACTACAACCCTTGATCCAGCTAACAAATTGCCTCCGTTCCACCACAGACCTGTATTCATGCTGCCAGAAACCTAAACTTCTGTCTCAGTTTCTCCCTCTCATCAGGATACCCCAGAGCATACTTGTGTCACCTCTCCAGATCATTCCTCTCCTGTGCCAGCTGCAGGTTGCTTTAATTGTCCTGCATTGGTACCGACTTATACCCTTCCTATCATCTGCTCTAAGACCACAGCCAAAACTCCAAGTCCTTCTCCCCCAGGGACACCTGACCCAGCATCATTCCATTCTCTAACGGAAGTTGCTGAGGTGGACTGTCTTGTCAGAGTACATGTTCCTTTCTTGCTGAGTGAACTTTCTCAAATAGAAAGCAGACTGGGTTTCTATACCTCTAACTCCTCTGCCTTTATTCTAGTACATTACTCACTCTTATAGGTTGATTTTCCACTATGTACTTATGACCCTTACTAATAATTTTCTTTCCTGATGAAAACAGGCAGGTTTGGGAAGAAACAAAAAAAAAAAAAACCCCAAAAAAACCAAACAAAACAAATCAAAAAAACAAACCAAAACCAAAACAAAAAAACAAAACCAAAAAAAAAAAAAAAAAAAAAACCGTGCAGATAAAATTCACCAAACGGATGGAACATATCCAATCAAGCCTGAGGCAGTGTTTGACCAGGATCCTTGATGGAATTATAATTCTGCAGTTGGTATTTTAGCCAGAATAAGATTTATAACTTGCCTTCTAGGCAGCCCAAGAAAGCAGTCTTAAAGCCAGTAAATTTTGAAAAACTCCAAGAGATTGTCCCGGACAAACAGGAATACCCATCTCAGATTTTAGAATGCCTCACTAAGGCTTTTTTATAATACACTAATCTGAACCCTAAAAATCCAGAAGGTAAGCAACTTTTGATGCACTACTTTTTCCCCAGAGATATCCTGACATAAAAGTTAAACTTAGGCACTTGGAGAAGGGGCCCCTAACTCTACAGGCAGAAGTCTTTGCGCTGTCTTCAAGACAAGAAGTCTTCAAGGTATACCATGAGAGAGATGAAAAAGCCTGAAAACGCTGACAAAGGCTGTCTGACTAGCCTCAGCTACTACCCCAGACTCTTGGTCTTCTAAGGCTCGGAGACCACCAGGCCCCTGCTATTGATGTACTCAACAAGGTCACTGGGCAAGGGCCTGCACTATCCTAGGTGCTATCAGGGTAGACATTGGGCTATCAATTGCCCTTATGTTGTGCAGGACAGAGGGACATCACTCCCAAGTAACTCTCAAGCTGATCTTGTAGGCTTCACTATAGATGACTGAAGATGCCTGAGCTCTCTCAACCTGACTACAGCCAGCACTAACAGGGATCCCTGGGTAGCCATCATGGTATGTGGGTGGCCCATCTCCTTCCTCTTGGACACTGGGGCCACTTACTCAGTCATAACAGAGTTTTGGGTGCTCACTTCCCCTTTGCATTTTCCTCTCGTTGGGGTAGGAGGACACCCTTATCTTCCTCCACCACTTAATTACATTTTTAGGGGTGTACCTCTCATCCATTCCTTTTTGGTAGTACCAATATATCTTGTTCCCTTATTCGAAAGGGATCTTTTATCTAAGTTGGGAGTCTCTATTTTCTTTGATACCCCCATTTGCCTAAACCAAAGCTTGTCAGCTAGCTGTTCCTCTGCTCCTTCTTTTAGCCAATCAACTTACTAAAACTAACATGTTGTTTCCTTTACCAGTTTCTCAGGTAGACCCCCGAGTTTGTGACATCCCAAACCCCTCTGTTGGCTAATCATCATCATTCTGTCATCATCCAGTTACTGGACTCTACCAGAATTGTGTTTTGTAAAGCTCCAGAGGACATAAAGAACACACACCTTGTCCCCAATCCCACAAAATGAGACTCCACTCTGGCAGCCACGCTTGGCCTCATTGGATTAGACATGGGTTTCTCATCCTCCTCCTGTTGTTTGTTTCCATCCAGGGTAGCCCTTACAGTTATAGAATCGAGGTTTAAGAAACCCCCACAGATAACAAACAGCCTTTCCAAATAGGGACAGGAAACTGCTCTATAGCTGGATTTCAGGAACTGATCCAAATTGCTGTCATCTCTGTATCTGTTATCCCATCTAAATATGATATTTATACTTGCTTTCTCTTTGACAAGACAAAGATTATTGTAAAAAAATGGCCAGACAAATATGGGAGCTGCCCATATTGGTGTTGCCAGATACATATGCTAGGATCATAGACCAATCATTTCTTCTATCAACACTGCAATACATTCTTTTCCTTCATACAAGACCTATGGGATTCCGGGTGGGAAACAGGAGTTGTTGGTAAACTCTACTGTAAAAATCAATATGGGTCCCCAGTAAGTACCATCCACATCCAGAGAAAATATCTCAACTGCCCAAACTCTAGATATTGGAAAAGTAGGGGAAGTAATCAGACATTCCTTCAAGGTCCTTACCTCTTTGACATTACCCTTCATAAATGGCGCTAACTTGTCATTTTGCCTTTTGTTTCAGACCTTGACCTTGGCATACCAACTCCTTAATGTCACCAGACCTCATCGATTTAAAGATTGCTGACTATGTATAATCCCTGGAACTAACTCACATTTGCCACTTACAGCCTCTCCGGTGATACTGCCAAGTAATCTTGCCTCACCTTTTGTCAGCTGCCCTGACTCTGGTGTGACCATGACTCCATACCTTTCCTCTTTCCCTCTTTTTGGCATGGAATCTGTTTGAAGACCTCTGGGACACATTCTGTAGAAACACTAAGATCCCTAGACTGCAATAGAACCACAATCCTTGATATATCATATCTACTACAATGCCCTGCAGTCCAAAACATGTCAATTCTTTGTGGCACTCAGGTATATCATTGCCTACCTACCAGCTGGTCAGGAATTTGCATGTTGGTACTCCTTTTCCCTGAACTAGGAGTAATCTAGGGAAATGAGCCCCTGCCAATCCCAGGTGTAGACATGATTGCTACCCAACATAAGGGGGGGCAGTTCAGGTTGTGCCCCTCTTGGCTGGTGCAGGAATAGCTATAGGTGTTGGTGCAGGAATTGCAAGGATAACAACTTCCATGACCCAATATAATAAGTTCACTTCCAAGTTTGAAAGCAGTTTTCAAAAAAATGACTGAAACTGTGCTTACTATCCAGAAACAGATGGATTCTTTGGCAGCTGTGGTACTTCAGAACCGACAGGGGCTAGATGTTCTGACAGCTAAAGGAGTTGATCTTTGCCTGTTTTTCCAAGAAGAATGCTGTTTTTATACCAACCAATCCAGGATAGTGAGAAATAAAATCCAGGAGCTACAATCAGACATACAGAATTTTAGGGAATGTGAGATTTCCAGTTCTGGGATTTTCAAAAATCCTATATGTAAGTGGATACTCCCTTTCATATCACCTCTCCTTGTCATCTTCCGGGTTTTATTATTTGCTCCCTGCCTCATTAATCTTGTTTCTACATTCTTTCAATGACAAATACAAAATTTTTTTAACCAAACTATTAACCAGTTCCTGTTACAGGATTACCAGCAGCTGCCCACAGAGGAACCACTGTCCACAGAGGCACTTGATGTGAATGTTTACCAAGTGGACCCCAATGGACAACACCCCTAGACAGCAGGAAGCAGTTTAAGAGTAATGACACCCCATTAACTCTTCAACCTCATCTTCCCCCTCTCCCTTTTTTCCTTCTCTTTATGGTAAGAAAAAGGGAGGTATATTGGTATCAGGTTTGGCTGTGAACCCAGTCACATCACATCTGCAGATTTGTAGCCAAGGCAACTAACATACATTCCCAGAATCCACTTGGCTCACCTGTCACCTTTACTGGTGAGTGGCTATGTTACTATTCAAATAAAAGGCAGACCCCTCTGACCTCTCTCTCTACCCCTCACCCCCCTTCTTGGCTACCACCTTTGCTCTCTTCACCCACAATAAACCTCTGCCAATTGGCATTGCTTTGGCCTGGTGTCTGTCTGGATGTAAGCTGCACTTCTAACAACATTCTCTTCCAGCACTCTCCTGTCTTCCATTCCCACACCGGATCACCATAAAAATTCCCCTCCTTATTCCCTCTCAAGCCCAGCTCCCTCCTTCCATTTACTTCTGATGACAAATTCATTTCCCATTCTGAGTGAGTCACTTATACTCCCTTGGACTTTCCTTAATACCCAGTTTCTTTGGGTCTATGGATTGTAGCATAGTTTTGGCTTCCTTATCCTGCAATTTATGGCTAATGTTCACTTATAAGTGAGTACATATGATTCCTTTCTTTTTTGGTGGGTTACTTAACTCCAGGATGATATTCTCAAGCTCCATCCATTTGCCTGAAAATTTCATGATATCTTTGTTTTTAATGGCTAAAGAATATTCCATTGTGTAGATGTATCACATTTTCTTTATTTTTCAGTTGATGGACATCTAGGATGTTTATTCTTTCTGGTTACTACAAATAAAGCTTTTATGAACATAATTGAGCATCTGTCACTATGCAATGGTGAGGTATCTTTTGGGTATAAGTCCAGAAGTGGTATAGCTGGGTCCTGGGGCTGAACTATTCTCACTCCTACCAGCAGTGCACTTGTGTTCCCCTTGTTCCAAATCATCACTGAGTTTTTGATCTTCCTCATTCTGACAGGTCTAAGTTGGAATTTCAGGGTTGTTTTGATTTGCATTTTCCTGATGACTGTGGACATTGATCATTTCCTTTAAGTGCTTCTTAGTCATTCAATATTCATCTGTTGAGAATTTTCTGTTTAGCCCTGTACATCATTTTTCAGTTGGGTTACTTGTTGTTTTGATATTAGATTTCTTAAGTTCTTTATATATCTTCGATATTAGTCCTCTGTTAGATGTAGTAAGGTGAAGATCCCATTCTGTAGGCTGATGTTATGTCCAGTTGAAGTTGTCCTTAGCCTTGCAAAAGCCTTTTAGATCCATGGGGTCCCATTTATTAATTGTTGATCTTAGTGCCTGAGCTATTGGAGCTCTGCTCAGGAATTTTTCTCCCATGCCAATTAAGTTAAAGAAATTCCTAATTTTCTCTTCTATTAGATTTAATATGTCTAGTTTTATGTTGAGGATTTGATCTTGAGTTTTGTGTAAGGTGGTAGATATGGATCTATTTGCATTCTTTTGATTTGGGTATCTCCCCTCCCCCACACTACAAGTCTCTGGGAGGCTAGGTGCTTCCTTTTCCACTGAGGCCAGACAAGGCAAGGCATCTCAGCTAGAAGAACATGTCTCACAGAGAGGAAACAGTTTTTGGGATGCTGCCTTGTCTAGTGAGTTCAGTAAACCTGAATGGAGATGTAGAGTCAGTGAAAAGAAGGTCTCTGACCACTTGTTGTCTTTTAATCAGGGGCCCTGAATAAAAGCTGTCTTTATTTATATAGTATTTCAGAACATTCAAACAATATAGTTACAGATTGTTTTCTTAATCATTATTCAAGAATTTCAACAGTACTTATTAAAATTCATTTTGTTTTCTTTTATTTCCTTGTAGCCAGTGATTAACCTTTCCTCATATCTAAGCAGTATGGTATTATAATACAAATGATTATGTCATAGCTAAATGCAATTGAATATTGCAAGATATGATTATACCTAGTCAGACACATCTAGTTTGTGCAAAGACTGGTAGCAGACATGCAGTTTCAATGTAAAAGACAATTAGAATCCAAACAAACTTTAAGCAGAAATATAACTTTTGTGTTTTGTCACCAAATATTTCAAAATGCTCACTATGTATTCTAAATTGTCATTTATATCATAATCTGTCTTAGTTTTATAGTATGGTCCTTTCTATGCTCTTACCTAAGTAAAAAATGAATCTACTCAATTTATACTTAAGAGCAAAGCAAATTTTACTTACAAACTTATCCTAAGAATGAACTAACTTGTTCTGAAAATAAACTCTTTACTGTTGACCTTTCGGCCCTATCTCTTTAGGCCCTATCTTCTCTATGCAAACCTCGAACTTTCTCACTCTTCAATGTATTGGCACAATTAGGTGCTCAGAAGAAGTAGTTGACATTTTCAAGAGTGTTCCCTTTTCCTCAGAAATTCCTATCAATTTTGAGATCATCCAGTAGGGGATCTTCTTCAAAGGTCTAAGTCATTCATGTTTTTGCTTAATATTTTACATAAGCATGAACCATGGCTCCATCTCCAAAGCGCTCCATCTCCAAATGACTGACACAATTATTCTGGGTTTCATTCCTACTTGTCCTTGCCAAATGAGAGAAAAACTCCTAGAGGCCTTGCCTCAAGGAAGTCATTCATAGAACATTCATGCGTCTGTTCTGGTAGAGACAATATGACTCCTGACACCCCACTTCAGTTGTTTGGGATGCACAAGCTAACCAAGCTGCATATCTACTACATCTGTGTGGGGAGGCCTAGGTCCAGCCCATGTATGCTCTTTGCTTGGTGGTTCAATGTCTGAGAGACCCAATGGTCTAGGTTAGCAGATTCTGATGGTCTTCCTGTGGAGTTCCTATCCCCTTAGAGGCTGCATTTTTTTCCCATAAGAGTCCCCAATCTCTGTCTACTGTTCGACTGTGGTGTCTATATTTGTTGAGTCATCTGGTGGGTGGAGCCTTTCAGAGGACAGCCATGCTAGACTGCAAGCACAACAGAGTAACATTAATAGTATCAGGTACTAGTGATTGCCCATGGGATGCATCTCAAATTGGGCTGGTTATTGTTTGATGTCTTAGTCAGGGTTTGTATTCCTCCACAAACATTATGACCAAGAAGCAAGTTGGGGAGGAAAGAGTTTATTGAGCTTACACTTCCATGCTGCTTTTCATCACTAAAGGAAGTTAGGAATGGAACTCAAGCAAGTCAGGAAGCAGGAGCTGCTGCAGAGGCCATGGAGGAATGTTTCTTACTGGCTTGTTTCCCCTGGCTTGCTCAGCTTGCTCTCTTATAGAACCCAAGACTTCCAGCCCAGGGGTGGCACCACCCACAATGGGCCCTCCCCCCATGATCACTAATTGAGAAAATTCTCCACAGCTGGATCTCATGGAAGCACGTCTCCAAGTGAAGCTCCTTACTTGGTGAATACTCCAGCCTGTGTCAAGTTGATACACAAAACCAGCCAGTACAGTTGGCCATTCTCTCAATCTCTATCTCCTATTCCCACATTTCTTGTAGGCTGGACAAGTTTTGAGTTGTAAGTTTTGTGGTTGGGTTGTTGTCCCTATTGCTCCACTGGGATTTCTGCCTGGCCACAATAAGCAGCCTCCCCATATCTTCAGTGATGAGTCAAAGCTAAGGACAGTCCCTTTGTTTCTTGGGTACCTCCTCTATCTCAGGTTTCTGTCTCTTCTGGACAGATGCCAACTCCCTCCCCCATCACTTGCAGATTTCCATTCATTCTTATGGCCACAGCTTCTCCCCACAATTGGCCCAACAACACCACTTCTCTTCCAATCCCTTCTTTACCCACTTCTGTCCCTCCATCTGCCCTTCCATGACCTTTACATTCATCCTTATAACTGAGCTTGCTTGTGACCATCTTCCTGTCCTTGGATCTTGGAGTATATTTTATGGCCAATATCTACTAATAAGTACATATATACCATACATATCCTCTTGAGACTGAGTTACCTTACTTAGGATGATAGTTCCATTCCTTTGTTTGCAAAATTTGTGTCTTTGTTTTTCATAGATGAATAATAATCCATTGTGTAGATGTATTACATTTTCCATATCTATTCTTCAATTGAAGGACATCTAGGTTATTAATAGTTTCTGGTTATTAGAAATAAAGTTGCTATGAACATAGTGGAGCAACTGTCTATGTGGGATGTGGGAGCATGTTTTGGGTACACATCTAGGAGTGGTATACCTGGGTCTAGAGGTAGAGTAATTAACAGTTTTATAAGATACTGCTAAATTGATTTCCAAAGTGGATGTGCAGGTTTAGACTTTCACCAGCAATAGAGCAGTTTCCCCCTGTTCCACATCTTGACAGCATGTATATCTCTTGATTTTTTGATTTTAGCTATTCTAACAGGTTTGATATGGAATCTCAGTGTTGTTTTGATTTGCAGTTCCCTCTTCACTAAGGACTTTGAACATTTCTTTAAGAGGTTTTTAGCCACTTGAGATTCCTCTGTTGACAATTCTGTTTATTTCTGTGTCCCATTTAAAAATTATTTTATTTTATTATTTTACTTATTCACTTTATATCCCACTCATTGTCACCTCCTGGACACCCCTCCCACAATTCTTCTCCCCTTCTCTCTCCCCTTCTCCTCTGTGTGGGTGGATCCACCTTTTATATCTCGCAACTCTGGCACTTTGAGTCCCTGTGAGGCTAGGCATTTCCTCTCCTACTGAAGCCAGACAAAGTAGCCCAGCTAGAAGAGCATATCCCATATACAAGCAACATATTTTGGAATAGTCCCCACTTCAGTTATTCAGGACCCACATGAATAACAAAGTGTACATCTGCTACATATGAGTGGGGAGGCCTAGGTCTAGGATGTGTATGATCTTTGGTTGTTGGTTCAGACTCTTAGAGGCCAAAGGGTCCATGTTAGTTGACTCTGTTGGGCTTTCTGTGGAGTTCCAATTCCCTTTGGGGCCTACAATCCTTTCTCCTATTGTTCTGTAAGGGTCTCCTAGCTTTATCCACATTTTGACTGTGAAGGTCTGTATCTGCCTGAGTTAGCTGCTTTGTGGAGACCCATAAAGAACAACATGCTTCTGTATGCAAGCACAACAGAGTATCATTAATAGTGTCAGGATTTAATGCTTGCCCATAGGATGGGTTGGTTGGGCTGGTTATTGTTTGGCTATTCTCTTAGTCTCTGCTCCCTCCCTGCCTGCATTATTTGTAGACAGGATAAATTTTGGGTTGAAAGTTTTATGGCTGGGTTCACAGCTCTATTGCTCCACTGGGGTTCCTGTCTGGATACAGACAGTGGCCTCTACAGGTTCCATGTCCCCAATGTCATGAGCCACAGCTAAGGCCACCTCCATTGATTCCTGAGCACATATCAGTTAAGTATAAATTTTTGCTCCTTGTTTGATCAGGTGAAAGGCAACTGTCCTTTTATGAGTTAATTTGATCAATAACTTAATTGTAATACATCTTCATGCCATGTGAAGGATAGCACAATGAATCTTAAGGATTCCACAACCAACAAGATTTGTTGTCTAATTTTACTGATGTTTTGACTAGAGACATTCTTATGTCTAAGCCAGTTATAGTGTTGTTTCTATGTTGAGGAATCAGCAAATGAAATTACCTGTCCTGTTTAATTTTTTTTTAAATTTTCTTTTCTGTAACCAAGATGTTCAGGGGGTCTTCCCCAGTCATATCTGAGTCATATCACTCTGGGACAGGTCCAAAGCCTTTTCTTCTTTCTTGTGAACACAAATACAGAGCCTCTCTCCCAAAATAGTATGTCCTTGATCCAGTAACTGGAAATAGTAATAGCTTGACCTCTTTTCCAGAGAAATTTTAATATAACCACCAGCTCATAATCATACACATTTTGATAATGAAAATAATTCAAAGCAATTAATGCAATCTGAACAAATATTATTTGTTGAGATAGTGTTCTCCTACCATAGTTAAATTCTCCCTTCTATAGAGATTAATATTTCTCTGGGCAAATAGGTTCCCTTTCTCTTTATGTAACTTGAATTAACACAAGCTTCTATTATCTTTCTGAGATAAAGTTTTCCCACTTATCCCCTGCTCTTTGACCTATAATTTAAGATCAAAAGCCTCAATCATTTATTCATCTATGTATACTTAAATCCTCCCTTCTATTTATTGTGTAAATCTGCTCTTAGGCTTCTAATTTGTCATACCAAGCTAAACAGTACCAGAAATCCCATGTAGACTATGTTTGAAGATCCTGAGAGCTTCCCTGGCATAGACTTTTAAACTTTTCTTTAAAGCATTTATTTCATTTAATTTCCCTTCTATCTCTATGTGCCGTTGTTTCCTAAATTTGAGATCAAAGGCCTGGATTTCTTTATTCCAAACATATTTTAAAACATTTAAACACTTATACTTCATTGTATCTTAAAAACAGTAAAATCAAATTTCATTCATTTTTTTTCTTTATCTGGTTGTGAGAGGCAGGCAGCTTCTATTTGTCTCTGTCTGACTTTAGGGCAGCTTGTCTCTTTGCATAGCAGGGGCTCCCAGCATCTCTGAGCTCCAGCTCTCTAAGGCAGCTAGAAACCTTTGAGAGGAGCCCTAGGTAAGTCCCTGTCAGTGGCTATTTGCCTTCATTCTTGTAGCTTGGAAAGGAACCATGTGACATGGCTTAGGTAGCTAACAAAGTAATTGTCCTTCCTCCTAATCTTACATCAAGACACACATGAATTCCGTTCAAGGATCTCTAAATAAATTTTAATGCTAAGTTCTTGCTTACCATATTGTGTTCCATCTGTAATTATGAATACTTAGAGAGTATTAAAGAGCTCCACTTTGAGCTCTTTCCTGGAGGGTAGTTGAGCTTCTAGCCACCCATCAGAGTTCTCTACATTTGCAAATGAAAGACACAGATAGGTCAGCTTAATTTTGATATGCCACTGACTAGCTCAATGGCTGGGCTTCTCCCTAACTCTACATAGCTAACCCATGTTCTCCTCCAATATCCCTCAGCTATCACCTTTTAAAATGTATATTTCATCTCTGCTACTCATGACCCAATCAGGGGAGTGGGCCCTGGGGCCATTTTCCTGGATTTTTTACATGTTGATGGGCTCTTAATTCTGATCTCTCTGCTTTCCCATTTTGATATAGCCCATTCTACACCCCTCTCATGGCAGAATCTCATCTTCTCTCCCCATGTTTCTTGTTTGGGAATCCTAAAAGTCCTGCCTCTTTCTCCCTCCCCAACTATTTGCTTTTGGCTTTTTATTGATTAATCAAAAACCAATTGGGGACGGGTACCCTCAGAGTCTGGACATGCTATTCCCATGTGAGCCAAAACAAGACAAAGCATTAGAATCAATCCTTAACATTCCACAATCTTGTCGGGAGGTGGTGGCTCATGCCTTTAATTCCAGAACTTGGGAGGCAGAGGCAGGTGGATTTCTGAGTTCAAGTCCAGCCTGGTCTACAGAATGAGTTCCAGGACAGCCAGGGCTATACAGAGAAACCCTGTCTTGAAAAACAAACAAACAAACAAACAAACAAACAAACAAACAACATTCCACAGTCTTGTGAGCCTGTGTTATCACTTGAATTTGTGATCTTAGCCATTTTGACAGGTATAATATGGAATGTCAGAGTTATTTTTATTCTCATTTCCCTGAAGACTAAAGACTTTGAACCATTCTTTAAGTTTTTCTTGACAATTTGAGATTCCCCTGTTAAGAATTCTTGTTTTGTTCTGTATCCCCTTTTTTAAGTTGAGTAATTTAGGTTGTTGGTGTCTAACTTATTGAGGGTTTTTTTTTTTTTTTTTCATTTTGGATAATAGCCCTCTGTCAGATGGAGTTGGTCAAGATTCTCTACATATCTGCTGCCTGCATTTTTGTTCTCCTGGCAGTGTCCTTTATCTTACAGGAGCTTTTCAGTTTTATGACGTCCCATTTATCAACTGTTGATTTTAGAACCTGTGCCCTTGGTGTTCTTTTCAGGAAGTTTTTTCCTGTACCAATAGATAGAAGGTTTTCCCACATTTTCTGTTCTAATAGATTAAGTTTTAATCACTTTTACATGAGGTCTTTGATTGACTTGGACTTCAGTTTTGTGCAGGGTGATAAATATGGATTTATTTGCATTGTTTGACATGCAGACATCCAGTTAGAGCAGCACCATTTTTTCAAGATGCTTTCCTTTTTTCTTTGTATGGTTTTGCTTTATTTGTCAAAAATCAAGTGTCTGTAGATGTGTACACTTATTGCTAGGTTTTCAGTTTGATTCCATTGATCGACCTATATGTTTCTATACCAGTACCATGCAGCTTTTATTACTGTTGGTCTATAGTATAGCTTTACGTCAGGGATGGTTATACCTCCAGAGGTTCTTTTTATTGTTCAGGATTGTTTTAGATATTCTGTTTCTTGTTTTTCCATAAGTAGTTGAGAATTGCTATGTCAATGTCTGTAATGAATTGTGGTGGGATTTTGATGGTATTTGCATTGAATCTATATATTGATTTTGTGAAGATGTCCATTTCATAATGTTAAAACTACTGATTCATGAACATGGGCAATCTTTCTATCTTCTGATATCTTCCTCATTTTCTTTTTTCAGCGACTTCAAGTTCTTATAATATAAGTCTTTCACTTGTTTGTTTAGAGTTATACCAATATATTTTATATTATTTGATGCTATTATAAAGGGTGTTATTTATCTAATTTCTTTCTTGGCCCATTTATCATTTATAAAAAGGAAGACTATGGATTTTTGGAGTTAATTTTGTATCCAGATGCTTTGTTGAAGCTGTTTATCAGCTGTCAAATTTCTTTGGGAGAATTTTCGTGTTCACTTATGTATACTATCATATTGTCTGCAAAGAGAGATACTTTGACTTCTTCCTTTCTAATATGTATTCCCTTGATCTGCTTTAGTTATTTTATTGCTCTTGCTAGAATCTCAACTTTTATATTGAATAGATAGTGAGTGAGAGAATTAGAGAAAGAGAAAGAAAGGGAGAGGGAGAGAAAGAGGAGAGAGGGAGAGAGAGGGAGGGAGGGGGATGGAGAGGGAGAGAGAGAAAAGAGAGAGAGAGAGAGAGAGAGAGAGAGAGAGAGAGAGAGAGAGAGAGAGAGAGAGAGAGAGACGGCAGCCTTGTCTTGTCCCTGATTTCATTGGAATTGCTTCAAGTTTCTCTCTAATTTGATGTTGGCTATTGGCTTGATTTATATTGCTTTGATTATGTTTAGGTATATGCCTTATATCTTCAATCTCTTAAGTCTTAAAATGAAGTTGTATTGGATTTTTGTCAAATGCATTTCAGCATCTAATGAAATGATCACATGAAATTTTCTCTTTCAGCTTGTGGATTACATTTAGGGATTTTCATATTTTGAACCATTTCTGCATTCCTGCAATGAAACCTTCTTGATTATGGTTGATGATGTTTTAGATGTGTTCCTTGATTCAGTTTGCATGTATTTTATTACTCTTACATCAATGTTCATAAGAGAAATTTGTATAAAAATCTTTCTTTTTTGAATCTTGTGTGATTTAGATGCTAAATGATTGTGGCTTCATAGGATGGGTTTTGCAGTGTCCCTTATATTTCTCTTTTGTTGAATAGTTTGAGAAGTGTTGAAATTAGCTTTTCTTTGAAAGTTTGGCAGACTTCTGCAGTAAAACCATTTAGCCCTGGCCTTTTTTTGTTCAGAGATTTTAATAACTACTATTTTCTTAGGGTTTATAGGGCTGTTTAAATAGTTTTCGTGATCTTGATTTTAGTTTAGTAAGTTGGTATCTGTCCATAAAATCATACATTTCATTAAGATTTTCCAATTTTGTGGAGTACAGGCTTTTGAAGTAAGATCTCATAATTCTTTGAATTTCCTCATTATCAGTTAGTCTCTGTTTTCATTTCTGAATTTGGTTATTTGGATATTGTCTCTCTGTGTTTTAGTCAGACTGGCTAAGGTTTTTCTTACTGATTTTCTTAAAGAATCAGTTCCTTGTTTCATTAATTATTTGTATTATTTTTTGTTTCTAATTGATTCCTTTCAGCCACAATTTTGATTATTTCCTGTCTTTTACTCCTCTTTGGTATACATCCTTCTTTTTTCCCAAGAGCTTTTCAGGTGTACTTGGTATGATACCATTATAATTACTTTATAGAGGCACTTTGTGCTATGGACTTTTCTTGTAGCACTGCTTTCATTGTGTCCAAAATATTTGGGTATGTTGTGTCTTCATTTCATTGAAAGTCTTAGAGACTTCTACAAAGTTTTTTAATTTCTTTATTTTACAGACATAATTGATTAGAGAGTTGTTCAGTTTTCATGAGTGTAAAGGCTTTCTCATGTTTCTGTTGTTGAAAGTCAGCTTTAATTGATTGTGGTTAGATAAGATACAAGGCATTATTTCAATTTTCTTGTATCCATTGAGGCTTGCATTGTGAACAATTATATGCTCAACCTTGAGGTGTTGAGAAGAAGAATATTCTTTTATGTTTAGGTTGAATCTTCTGTAGATATCTGTCAGGTCTATTTAATTCATGTTATCTGTTATTTTCATTATTTTGGTGTTTTGATTTTGTCTGGATAATTTTTCAATTGGTGAAAATGTGGTGTTGAATTCTCCCACTATTAATGTGTGGGGTTCAATGTGTGATTTAAGCTTTTGCAATGTTTTCTTTTCTTTAGTACATGTTGGTGCCCTATGTTTATGCCACAAGTCTTCAGAATTGTGATATTATTTTGGTAGATTTTTCCTCTGATGAATACGAAGTTTACTTCCCTTTCTCTTTTGATTAATTTTGGTTGAAAGTCTTTCTTATTAGTTATTAGAATGGCCACTCCAGTTTGCTTCTTAGGTGTGTTTGCTTGGAAATTTTTTCCAGCTCTTCACTCTGAAGTAATGTTTATGTTTATTGCTGAGGTATGTTTCTTATATGCAGAAGAATGATGAATCACGTCCGTTATATTAGCCTGTGTTTTTATTGGAAAATTGAGTCCACTGATGCTGAGAGTTATTAGTGACCAATGATTGCTAATTCTTGTTATTTTGATGTTGGTATTGTGTGTGTGTGTGTGTATGCTTGTTTGTATGTACTTCACATGTCTTTTTCTAGTATGGAATTTCTTATCTCTTGTGTTTTCATGGATGTCATTAACTGCCCTCCACCCCCAGTTGTATTTTTTCTTCTAGGATTTTCTGTAGAGATCACTTTGTTTAAGTTGGAATTCTTCTTGAAATATATTATTTTCTCAATCTATGGTGATTGACTGTTTTGCTGTGTATAGTAGTCCAAGTTGGCATCTATGATTTTTCAGAGGTTGCTAGATATCTTAAAAGGCCTTTCTAGCTTTTAAAATCTCTATTGAAAAATCATGTGTAATTCTGATAGGTCTGCCTTTGTACGTTTTCTGGCCATTTTTCTTTGCTTCATTTTAATGTTCTTTCTTTGTTTTGTAGATTTTGTGTTTTGATTATTATGTAGCAGGAGCATCTTCTTGTCTGGTCTATTCCAGGAATCTTCACAGTACCAGTTCTCTCTGGAAAGGCTTTGAATGGAACCAGCATTGGTAATTGGGGTTGTTACAATAGCAGATTGGGGCCCAATGACAGCAATTAATTGTGTATGGTGTTAAAACTATTGATGGAACAAAACTTAATTATATTGCCGTGGCAGTAATTCCAAGCAAGAAACTCCGAATCTTTTAATTCTTAAGTGTACATAAGTTGCAGCAGAAAAAATTAAGTAAATCTTGCCTGGGAGCCTCTTGTTGGCCGTGGAGAGGCTTGGAACTTTTTAACTCTGTGTGATCCAGAGGAAAAAGAAAACAAACAAAAAATAAATCTTTTATACAGGCAATATGCACACACACACACAAACACACAAACTCTGGTCATGACTGATCACCTGTCCCATCAACTTCACAGGTGTTTTTGCATATTTACATACACACACCTATATTTATGTATTCATGTATATATTTGGTAGATTGAACAAAAGCCCCAATAAGCAAGTTCTGTTGAGCAAGCACCAGTGCAGAAAAAAAAATCCAAATATCAACCCCCCCTTATTCATTCTGGTTAAAAAAGGTAGCTTCAAACTTTATTGACCAGAAAAAGAAAAGGCTTCTAACTTTTTATGGCTGAAAGCAAGAAAAAGACCCGAAGTAAGAAAAATCCTTGTCCTTTTTATTGCTGAAAGGAAAAAGTGTCTTTCTCCTTACTGGTCAAAGTAAAAGTCTTTTCATATTTATTGCTGAACAAAAAAGGAGCCTTGTTGTTTTATTGCTATCATTCATAATTCTTCTTTCTCAGAAGAATAGGTCACATGGTTTTCCAAATGTCTTCACATTCCAAAACGTTGATATCAAGTTCAAGACATTAATTGAAATAAAAAAATTAAATATGAAGTACAGCAAAAATGTTTACATTTGTTTCTATTAAGGCTAGTATCTAACTAAACACTCATCATATGTCTCTAGCTCCACACGTTCTTTAAATGTTTAAAACAATCATTCTTATGTCATAAATTAGCACTTTTTTCAAGAGGCAAATTATCTGCCTTGTGTCTCATTAGTTTTGAAGTTTTGTATAGATAAATCCAGTCAGTATTTTACGTTTTGTCCTGTGCCTTCAATAAATTGTCCATTCCCAGTTTATGACCTTTAGTTATCAGATAATGGCTTTATAGCTAACACAGAAGGAATGTTTTCTATGATCAAAACTTTATTCCAAGCCTGCTTGCTATCCTAGTGCAATTAGCCCATGACACATGAAGATTTACAGAGCCAGAATAACAGCTTTCACACTAGAGAGGGCTCACATAACTAGTATAAATTTAGGATTTCTGTAGAATCATTAGGAATTATGAACTCACCAGTTTGTTTACACAGCATAGCTAAAAGGAGTACATTTTTGTTGATCTGCAGAAAATCTGCCCAATAGATTAACCTAATGTCCAGGACTCATTAGAATATGTAATAATGACAGGAATGGCACATCAGCAATAAGAATCCTGAGATGAGATCTCTGAAGGCCCTGCAATTCATAGTTTACCCATAGCAACCATGCAAAAATAATGGTCGGCTATCTGTAGGACACTTGCTTGCAAGCCATCCTAGATGATGCCTGAAAGGTCCAGTTTAACAGGTTACATATACTTGTATATGCATAGGTATCTCCTTTTTTAGGTTTGGAAAGTTTTCTTCTTTGACTTTGTTGAAAATATTTTCATGTCCTTTGAGTTGTGATTCTTCAGTTTCTCCTATTCTTATTATTCTTGGATTAGGTCTTTTCATGTTATCCTAGATTTCTTGGGTGTTTTGTTTCAAGAAATTTTTTAGATTTAACTCTTTCTTTGAGTAATGTATCAATTTTTTTCTATTTTATCTTTTATGCTTGAGATTTTCCCTTCCATGTCCAGTGTTTCCTCAGTTATTATTTTATTAATTGTTTCTATTTTCCATTTTCAGGCTGGTCTTCCATAGTTTTATTTATTTTTCTTCACAATTGTTTCAATTGTGTTTTCTTGTATTTCTTTAAGGAATTTATTTGATTCCTCTTTAAAGGCCTCTACCTTTTGATTGTATTTTCCTATATTTATTTAAGTGATTTATTCATTCTCTTTTTAAAGGACTCTATCATCATTATATGATTGGATTTAAGGTCATTTTTGTGCATTGGTTGTGTTAGAATATGCAAGCCTTGCTGGAGTAGGACAGCTGTGCTTTGAAATTGCCATATTTCCCGGGCTTTCATTGATTATGTCTTTTTTATTAGATATATTGTTTATTTACATTTCAAATGATTTCCTCTTTCCTTGATCACCCCTCCTTGCCAGTCCCATAAGCCCTCTTCCCTCACTCTGTTCCTCCATCCACCCCTTCCCACTTCCCTGTTCTGGCTGTCCCCTACACTGCTGCACTGAACCTTTCCAGAACCAGGTGCCACTCCTTCTTTCTTCTTGGACATCATTTGATTTGTGGATTGTGTCTGGGGTATTCCAAGCTTCTAGGCTAATATCCACTTATCAGTGAGTGCATACCATGAGCATTCTTTTGAGACTGGGTTACCTCACTTATGATGATGTTCTCCATTCATTTGTCTAAAAATTTCATGAATTCATTGTTTCTAACGCCTGAATAGTACTCCATTGTGTATATACACCACATTTTTTGCATCCATTCACCCGATGAGGGACATATGGGTTCTTTTCAACTTCTGGCTATTATAAATAGGGCTACTATGAACATAGTAGAGCATGGATACTTACTACATGCTGGGGAATCCTTTGGGTATATGTTCAGGAGTGGTATAGCAGGGTCCTCCAGAAGCATCATGCCCAGTTTTCTGAGGAACCACCAGAATGATTTCCACTGTGGTTGTACCAGTTTGTAACCCTACCAGCAGTAGAAGAGTACTCCTCTTTCTCCACATCCTCACCAACACCAGCTGTATCCTGAGTTTTTAATCTTAGCCATTCTGGCTGGTGTGAGGTGAAATCTCAGGGTTGTTTTGATTTGCATTTCCCTAATGAAATAATGATGTTGAACATTTCTTAAAGTGCTTCTCAGCCATTCGATGTTCTTCAGGTGAAAATTCTTTGTTTAGCTCTGTACCCCATTTTTTAGTAGGGTTATTTGGTTTTCTGGGATCTAACTTCTTGAGTTCTTTGTTTATATTGGATATTAGCCCTCTGTCAGATGTAGGGTTGGTGAAGATCTTTTCCCAATTTGTTCATTGCTGGTTTGCATGGGCACTTTCTCCCTGTGCCCATGTCCTCAAGGGTCTTCCCCAGTTTCTTATCTATTAGTTTCAGAGTGTCTGGCTTTATGTGTATGTCCTTTATACACTTGGAGTTGAGCTTAGTACAAGGAGATAAGAATGGATCAATTGACATTCTTCTGCACGCTGACCTCCAATTGAACCAGCACCATTTGTTGAAAAGACTATCTTTCTTCCAGTGGATGTTTTTAGTTCCTTTGTTGAAGATCAAGTGACCATGGGTGTGTGGTTCATTTCTGGGTCTTCAATCCTATTCCATCGATCCACCTGCCTGTCACTGTACCAATACCATGCAGTTTTTAACACTATTGCTCTGTAATATTGCCTGAGGTCCAGGATACTGATTCCCCCAGAAGTTCTTTTACTATTGAGAATAGTTTTAGCTATCCTGGGTTTTTTGTTATTCCAGATGAATTTGAGATTTGCTCTTTCTAACTCTATGAAGAACTGAATTGGGATTTTGATGGGGATTGTGTTGAATCTGTATATTGCTTTTGACAAGATGGCCATTTTAACTATATTAATCCTGCCAATCCATGAGCATGGCAGATTTTTCCATTTTCTGAGGTCTTCTCCAGTTTTCTTCTTCAGAGGCCTGAAGTTCTTGTCATACAGATCTTTCACTTATTTAGTTAGAGTCACACCAAGATACTTTGTATTGTTTGTGGATATTATGAAGGGTGTCATTTCCCTAATTTCTTTCTCAGCCTGCTTATACTTTCAGTATAGGAAGGCTACTGATTTGCTTGAGTTGATTTTATAACCAGCCACTTTGCTGAAGTTGTTTATCAGCTGTAGGAGTTCTTTGGTGGAGTTTTTTGGGTCACTTAAGTATACTACCATATCATCTGCAAATAGTGATATGGTAGTGATACTATAAAGTGATCTATAGTGATAGTTTGAGTTCTTCCTTTCCAATTTGTATCCCTTTGACCTCCTTATGTTGTCTCTAGCTAGGACTTCAAGTACATATTGAAAAGATATGGAGAGAGGGGGCAGCCGTGTCTAGACCCTGATTTTAGTGGGATTGCCTCAAGTTTCTCTCAATTTAGTTTGCTGTTGGCTACCAGTTTGCTTATATTGCTTTTACTATGTTTAGGTATGGGCCTTGAATTCCTGTTCTTTTCAAGACTTTTAGCATGAAATGATGCTGAATTTTGTCAAATGCTTTTTCAGCATCTAATGAAATAACCATTTGTCTTTTTTCTTTGAGTTTGTTTATGCAGTAGATTGCATTTATGGACTTCTGTATATTGAACCATCCCTGCATCCCTGGGATGAAGCTTGCTTGATCTTGAATGATGGTTTTGGTGTGTTCTTGGATTCAGTTGGCAAGAATTTTATTGAGTGTTTTTGCATCAATGTTCATAAGGGAAATTGGTCTGAAGTTCTCTTTCTTTGTTGGATCTTTGTGTGGTTTTGGTATCAGTGTCATTGTCACTTCATAGAACGAGTTGGGTAGTGTTCCTTCTGTTTCTATTTTCTGGAATAGTTTGAAGAGTATTGGTGTTAGGTCTTCTTTGAAGGTCTGATAGAATTCTGCACTAAAAGCATCTGGTCCTGTGCTTTTTTTGGTTGGAAGACTTTCTATGACCTGTTCTATTTCTTTAGGGGCTATGGGACTGTTTAGTTGATCCATTTGTTCCTGATTTAATTTTGGTATTTGGTAACTGTCTAGGAAATTGTCCATTTCCTCCAGATTCTCCAGTTGTCTTGAGTATAGGCTTTTGTAGTAGGATCTGATGATTTTTTGAATTTCCTCAGTTTATGTTGTCATATTTCCCTTTTCATTTCTAATTTTGTTGCTTTGGGTACTGTCTCTGTGACCATTGGTTAGACTGGCTAAGGGTTTATCTATCTTGTTGATTTTCTCATAGAACCAGCTCCTGTTTTTGTTGATTCTGTGAATGGTTCTCTTTGTTTCCCCTTGATTGATTTCAGTCCTGAGTTTGATGCTTTCCTGTCTTCTACTCCTCCTGTGTGAATTAGCTTCTTTTTGTTTCAGAGCTTTCAAGTGTGCCATTAAACTGCTAGTCTATGGCTCTCTCCAATTTCTTTTTGGAGGCACTCAGGGCTATGAGTTTTTCTCTCAACACTGCTTTCATTGTGTCCCATAGATTTAGTTATGTTGTGATTTCATTTTCATTAAATTCTAAAATGTTTTTGATTTCTTTCTTTATTTCTTCTTTGGCCAAGTTATCATTGAGTAGAGTATTGTTCAGACTCCATGCGTATGTGGACTTTCTGTTGTTTTTGTTGCTATTGAAGACCACTCTTACTCCATTGTGATCTGATAGAAGGCATGGGATTATTTTGATCTTATATTTGTTGAGGTCTGTCTTGTGTCCAGTTATATGGTCAATTTTGGAGAAGGTACTATGAGAAAAAGTTATATTCTTTTGCTTTAGGACGAAATGTTATATATATATATACACACACCTCGGTTAAATCCAATTGGTCCAAAGCTTCAATTAGTTTCACTGTGGCTCATTTCCCCAATAAAAAGACATACACTAACAGACTGGATATGTAAACAGGACCCTACATTTTGCAACATAGAGGAAACATACCTCAATGTCAAACACAAATACTACCTTAGAGTAAAAGGCTGGAAGACAATTTTACAAGCAAATGGTTTCAGAAAACAAGCTGGAGCAGCCATTCTAATATCAGATAAAATTGACTTCCAACCTAAAATCATCAAAAGAGACACAGAAGAACACTGCTTTCTGGTCCAAAGAAAAATCCACCATGAAGAACTTTCAATTCTGAACATCTATGCTCCAAATGCAAGGGCACCCTCATTCATAAAAGTAACCTTACTAAAACTCATAGCATACATTGCACCTAACACAATAATTGTGGGTGACTTCAACACTCCACTATCCTCAATGGACCACTCAGGAGAAAACAGAAACTATTGATTATGTTCTAATATTGGTATTTAGCAATGTGGTTGTCCCTGGATGTTCATGATGTAGTAGGTAATGAGGAAGTAGATCTAACCTAGATGTTCTTGGTGTAGCAGACTTCTTATATGCTGCCTTGGGCTGGACAATAGAACTCAGGGAACAATGCAAGTCTCCTAGCAGTTTTGTGTGCCCCTGGAGACCTGGAGGGAAGGGGATTGGTGTTGCAAAGTGTAAAGGATTTAACCTGTATTTTCATGGCTTTGCAGGACTCATGAAAGCTAATGACCAGTCGACTGGACACTGGATCTTCAGGGGGACAGAACACAGGTCAGGGAATCTTGGCATGCACCAGAAGATTTGGAGCAGAGGGAAATGGTAGAGGGAAAAGATCTAAGCTACATGGTACTGGACGTGCAAATGAGGTGAAAGTGAGTGAAAAGGTGGATAGACAGGCATTTGAGGAGAGAATATCTTGTGTATTTTATGGATGGACCACATGTCAACTAAAAAGCCTACAGCCTATGACTTTGACAGAAAATGGGAGGTAAAACATCAGGGAATAGAAAGAATTCTAGCATAGAGCCAGGTAGGAGACCATCCTGGGAAGACATGAGGAACAGGATCCATGATATTTGAGAACAGGTAACCATCTATGTAGCAGAATGAACACTAAAATAATTGGTATTTCTAAGTTTTGATTTAGTCTTTACCTGTGCCCAATGAATTCTACTCAAAAGATCCTAGCAGTGGTGGTACTCCTTGATACCTTCCAAAATGTTTGAGGTTCCTGAATGAAAGACATATACACAATACCTTACATTTTGATATGCTTAAAACAGCTTGCTAAATGGGCCACTTTCTTTTTTTTTTTAATTTATTGATATATTTATTTACATTTCAAATGATTTCCCCTTTTCTGCACCCCCACTCCCTGAAAGTCCCATCAGTCCCCTTCCCTCCCCCTGTTTTCCCACCCAACCCTTCCCACATCCCTGTTCTGATTTTGCCCTATACTGCTTCATTGAGTCTTTCCAGAACAAGGGGCCACTCCTCCGTTCTTCTTGTACCTCATTTGATGTGTGGATTATGTTTTGGGTATTCCAGTTTTCTAGGTTAATATCCACTTATTAGTGAGTGCATACCATGATTCACCTTTTGAGTCTGGGTTACCTCACTTAGTATGATGTTCTCCAGCTCCATCCATTTGCCTAAGAATTTCATGAATTCATTGTTTCTAATGGCTGAATAGTACTCCATTGTGTAGATATACCACATTTTTTGCATCCACTCTTCTGATGAGGGATACCTGGGTTCTTTCCAGCATCTGGCAATTATAAATAGAGCAGCCCTAGGTGAATCATGGTATGCACTCACTAATAAGTGGATATTAACCTAGAAAACTGGAATACCCAAAACATAATCCACACATCAAATGAGGTACAAGAAGAAAGGAGGAGTGGCCCCTGGTTCTGGAAAGACTCAGTGAAACAGTATTCAGCAAAACCAGAACGGGGAAGTGGGAAGGGGTGGGTGGGAGGACAGGGGAAGAGAAGGGGGCTTACGGGACTTTCGGGGAGTGGGGGGGCTAGAAAAGGGGAAATCATTTGAAATGTAAATAAATTATATCGAATAAAAAAAATAAAAAAAAATAGGGCTGCTATGAACATAGTGGAACATGTATCTTTATTACATGCTGGGGAATCTTTTGGGTATATGCCCAGGAGTGGTATAGCAGGATCTTCTGGAAGCGAGGTGCCCAGTTTTCAGTGGAACCGCCAGACTGATTTCCAGAGTGGTTGTACCAATTTGCAACCCCACCAGCGGTGGAGGAGTGTTCCTCTTTCTCCACACTCTCTCCAACACCTGCTGTCTCCTGAATTTTAATCTTAGCCATTCTGACTGGTGTAAGGTGAAATCTCAGGGTTCTTTTGATTTGCATTTCCCTAATGACTAATGAAGTTGAGCATTTTTTAAGATGCTTCTCCGCCATCCGAAGTTCTTCAGGTGAGAATTCTTTGTTTAACTCTGTACCCCATTTTTAAATAGGGTTGTTTGGTTTTCTGGAGTCTAACTTCTTGAGTTCTTTATATATATTGGATATTAGCCCTCTATCTGATGTAGGATTGGTGAAGATCTTTTCCCAATTTGTTGGTTGCCAATTTGTCCTTTTGATGGTGTACTTTGCCTTACAGAAACTTTGTAATTTTATGAGGTCCCATTTGTCAATTCTTGATCTTAGAGCATACACTATTGGTGTTCTGTTCTGGCTAATCCACCCCTATTCCAGAGTTATTACATACTAAAATCTATATTCCATCTTTGATGCCCTAGACATAGTCATGCAGCCCTCTCAAGCTTAATTTCCCTGGTTTCTACATGGTGATTATGTTCTCTGTCCTATACCTACCAGGCATGGTGTCTTGGTTCTCCTCCAGGCATAGCAGATCTATTCTCTCTCTCATCCTTCAATCCCTTGCCTGGGAATCCTAAAAGTCTAGCCTTGTCTCCTTGCCAAGTCATTATACACCAGCAACTTTATTTATCAATCAAAATCAATTGGAGGGTGCAGAGTTCCCTCAGTGTTTTATGTGCAGACATGCAGATTCTCATGCAATTTGGGGGCCCAAAGTAACATAATACAAGCAGCATTAGACCAAATCATGAGTCAGAGTAGAGCCTTGCTATATGGTCAAGGTATTTATAGAAATAATTTGAGTCCGACTCTTATTTCTGGAGCATGGGTCTGGGAAGAAGAAACCAAGCCTAACTTTTGTAATGGAATTCCAAGGAGACACTTGGTGGATACAAAGAACTTCACTATTAGTTTACATCTATTGATTTTTGTCTTTGCCTTTACTGATCATGGGATCTGTTTCTCATTAAATGGAATAAGGCTTTTTTATTTTGAAATGATGAAAACTGGGGAGACAATTAAAGCACAGGTACATGCAGACTGACATGGGATGAATCAGGGTGAGCTCACCTTGGGTACAGGAAGGTGAGATAGTTAATCTTAATGGCCAGCTTGATTAGAGTGAGAGGAGTGTCTAGGACTGTTAAATGCATCTCTCCATGTGAGAATGTCTCCAGGCTGGCAATGGACAGTGACTCAAGGTGGGGAGATCTAACCTAAGTAAGGTTAACACCATAAAGTGGACAGAATCCTCAGATGAAGAAGGGAAGAAAGATTAAGGCAACACAATTTTGGAAGTCCTTCCTCATTTGAGGATGATATAAACAAATAATGAAATATACAAACAAAATAAACTAAAGGGCTAGATTTAACCAAGAAAAGGTTTGGAATTTGGAGAGAATAGGAAATGGCAGTCCTTGAAGATGTAGTAATTGTCAGAGCTGTCCTATTGCTTTATCAGAAATCTCATGTCTAGCACCTAATTTATGTGAGTTAAATTATTTGTATCAATAAAATTATTACAGGAAAGATATATTATGATAAAAGGCTTTTGAGATTATGATTAGGGAATCAGCTTTCCCTTGGGCTCCTCCTTGCCTATCTGTTGATAGTTTATAAGATGAAGATGGTGTCCCCCAAAGGGTAGAATTTCCCTGAAGGCCTATTTTTTCAGAAGTTTTATGGGTTTTACTCTGTCATGTGGTAGAATCTAAGCACAAGAAGAGAGAATGAGAAAGCTTGTGAGTTAAAGCCCCATTGGATATAGAAGGTACAAGAGCTTAACCTATACTAATTAGTGTTTTCCTGAACACAACTGGATCCTCCTGAGGTTAGGAGTATCCCAGAGCTAGTGCATGAATACAAGCCTCCTTGGTTGTGATGAGCTACCCTACTGAGAGGCTTTTATGGAAAATGATAAGATGGACCTTAGTGAACAAGAGATAAGGCGATTCTGCCTGCACACCTAACTCTGTGTTCCCCTAAAATGATATGAGATGAGCATTATGTCCCATCCCAAGGAAAATTGAAAAGGGCCAGAAACTAGAAAAATAGTGACATCAGCACCAAGAAGATCAGAGTTGAAACCAAGATTAAATATTATTGTCAATAGAAGGAATATCATAGAAAATTGCTAATTATAGTAAAAACAGATTTTTGAGTGATTGTAAGTGCCAAGATGGAGCAAAGACATGGAATAATAGTTCACGAGGGTATGGAGAAATGTGTCGAATATCTAAGATCCTAAAACACATGGCACAGCATCTAATATATTTTGTGAAATTTTGACATGAGGTAAAAAGGAATTCTATTTATATACCACAGAATCAGCATTTTTAATTCTTCATTTTGAGACTGTGAGTGGACTGACAACAGAATTTATATCAGTAAGTCTCTAAGAAGGATCTACTTAGACATTGCTAAAATAACAAAGGGGAGCAACATGCCATCTGGAGCTTTTCTAGAACAGGAAAATGAAGAATAATCAGGCTTTGTCTGGGAATGCCAGTTCTCACTCCTCCGTGTCTCACAATGTCCCTGAAACACCACCCAGGAGCTGAGAGACTATAGATAGTCATATATTTGTTTTCAGGCATTCTTTACCTCTCCTGGATTTCAATTAAATTTATTGTTTAGAAGAGTTCCTGCAATGTCTGTTTAGTATGGTCTCATCTCTTCTAAAGAGCAACCTATTTTCCTTTCGTTGCTTCATCGTTTTTGAGAGATACAAGTGGTTTGAATGGTCTGCTGGAAGTGTAAATGAGATGGGAGAAAAGAGCATATATGGATTTTTGAAAGAAAAATTTTGGTATACTTGAAAGAAAATGAGTTGCATTATTATATTCTTATCTTTATGAGAGAGAAACAAGAGACTTTGCCATTTCTTGGATATTATTTTCTTTCACAAATACAGGAGCTTTATCTTTCTTCCTGCCTACCTCTTCTCTTTCACATTTATTTCTATACCTATAATGACATCCGAATTTGGGTGGACTTTAAAGAAACAATAACATATTATACACATAAGACAATTTTATCTGAATATACTGACATGTAAAGATACTGGGAGAAATGAAGGCAAAAGAAAACATTGGAAATAGTAAGTCTTCTCTATCTTTTCAGCTCTTTCCTGATTTGTGAATTTCATTCATTAACTAAAGATGGTCTGACAACATGTGAATGAGAAGTTGGAGCAAAGCTAAATAAACTTCAGCCAAATGAATAGGGATATGCTCCAGGAAGATGTGACAAGTGTAGAGGAATCCTGCTGCCCAATGAATCAAAACAGATATTCATCTGCTATCTGAGATAAAGGACAATTTTTAAAGTGTTACAAACAAATGTCCTGAGTAATAGTTTTGAATATCTAATCTTTTTGTGACTGCCTGCCTCAGGGAGAGACATTAAGATCCCCTTAATGAATCAGCTGTAGCTGGGGTGGCTTTGATGCTGTGTTTAGTTTGTCTGTCTCTGTAGATATCTCACCAAAATGATAACAAAGGGAAAACTGTATTGAGAAGGGGAGATCATTAGCAACCACAAAATGTTAATAGAATTCTAAGAGACAAAGTAACAAGATCACTTTTTACACTACCAGGAAGGACTGCTGTATAGAACAATAGTCTTCTTGAGATGGCATACCAGTGGTAACTAATTCAGGACAAGGATGAGGGAAAGAAAGGGTGAAAGTTTTAGATAAAGCATAGTGGTGGTTTACCAAAGTTAATATTTTCCAACCTGATGACTAAAAAAGCCATTCAGCATACCTCCTTCTTTTAATCTTGAAGCTCAGGCCATCTTTTTATCCAAGTGAAATTTGAAAAATACTATTTAAAAAGGGCAGGTTGCAGCTATTAACTTTATTTTCATGTCTCAGAGGAAAGTCCCTGTTTTTATTTGGTATGAGTAGCATAAAAATAAGCTTTCTATAGTTCCAGAGAATAAACTTTCATATTCTTGGGAGAGAATTGCGTGAATTAATACTTTCATGAGCAATTACTACCAGTAGTTTAGAACAAGGAACATGGAGGCACACATAAATACACATATACGACACACACACACACACACACACACACACACACTATAGAAACCAAATAACTTACTGAAGAAAAAACTGCATTCATGATATAAAAGGTAATATGAAAGTATTTGTTCAGAGGACTGCACTCACACACAAAGAAAAACATTATATTGAAGTAGAATAAAGATCTGAAAGGATAATAACATGATTGCAAGAATAGAATAAACATAAGTTGTAAATTTCTGTGATTGCAATCTAGTTTACAAACTATAAAGAAAGTGAGATAGAAAACATAAGAGTGATCAATTAAAAACTAATGTTCAATTCATATCTTTTTTGGAAAAAATGATAGGCAGAAATATGTGTACTAGCACACCTAGCTTTTATTTAAGTTCTGAGAAAGAATTCAGATGTGTATGCTATTAAGCAATGACTTCCCACAGAGCCATCTCCCTACTCCTGAGTTCAAAGAACTATAAGAAATGTCCCCAGATAAACCATAGTCTTCATATTAAAAGCTACAATCTGGATATGGTAGTACATACCTTTAATCCCAGCTTATGGGAAGCAGAGGAAGGAAGATCTCTCTGGGTTTGAGGACACCCTTGTTTTCAGAGAGAGTTCCAGGACAACCAGAACTACATAGTAAGATTCTGCCTTGAAACAAATTTTAATATTCATCAAAGAATTAGTGAAAGCAGTATGTAAAGGAGCATATTTATAAAATGTAGCTATAAATTTTTACAGGCATAAAAACTGTAAAAAACATTACCAGAAAGTAATTACAGGAAAAAGATAGGGAGTCACACAGACAGTACATGCAGTAATTTTCTCATTTAAAGTGAGAAACAAAAACATTTTCAGCCATCAGGTATATGTAGACAAAAAATAAAAATAATCTTGATTTGCAAAGACTGAGAATGACTACTGCATCTAATTATGTTATTTGGTAATTTATCGACTATACACAGAAAAATTGATGAAAACCAGGAAAGAAAATAACAATTGAAACCTGGAAAAAGAAAGTAAAATGGGTGAGGCACTGTGAAGAAGGAAGACTTTCTCATTTTGTGGTAAAAGGGCAAAGATATCATGTAACATGCAAACACAAATGTATTATCATAGTCAGAGACATAGAAATAAGGACTGCCCAAAAGCTGAATTGATACATGGAGGTAAGCTTAAGTCAATTACCACCCTTTTATTACATATGGTAGTATAGTTATATGCTATTATTATTCTGTGTGGTATACATGCATGTAAGTAGGTGTTTTGTGAGTAAATGTAGGATTATATCAATCACTTCTGCCCTCATCTTGGGTAAGTTCAGTTGACTTAAAGAACAGCATAATTAAAAGAACAAATTTGTCTGAGTCTTGGCATCTTTTCTTTCCTTTCCAACTCTGATCTTCTCTCTTTTCAGGTCATATAGACAATGACTTATGGCTACTAAAAACAAGACAGACGTGACTGAATTTGTATTGTTGGGATTGTCCAGTAGACCAGAGATGCAGCCAGTTATTTTTGGAGTTGTTCTTGTCATGTACCTGATAGCAGTTTTGGGCAACACTCTACTAGTGCTTGCTGCTCGCTCAGACCCCAAGCTTCAGACCCCCATGTACTTCCTTCTCAGTCAGCTTTCCTTGATTGACATATCTCTAACAACCATCACTGTTCCTCAGATGCTGGTGCACACACTCTCTGTGGTGCGAAGAATTTCTTATAACCATTGCATGACACAATTATTTTTCTTCATGGCAGTGGGCAGTATGGAAGGCCACTTACTAGCTGCCATGGCATATGACCGCTATGTTGCTATCTGTGCTCCTCTAAGATACTCTGCCATTGTTAGCCATAGCCTCTGTCTGAGAATAACATTGACCTCGTGGGTGGTGGTCAGCCTTAACAGTCTCCTATATAGTGTGTTGGTCACTCGTTTAACCTTCTGTGGAAACCAAGTCAACCACTTTTTCTGTGACATCACTCCTCTGCTGAAGCTCTCTTGTACTCGACCAGTAGTTAATGAAATGCTAATCTTCACTGAGGGTGTAGCTGTGGTCGTCAGCCCCTTCTTCTTCATTTTGGGTTCCTACATTCGCATAGGTTTTGCTATTGCCCACATGCATTCAATTGCTGCCCTGAGCAAGGCTCTGTCTACCTGCAGCTCTCACATTCTAGTTGTGCTGCTCCTGTATGGTTCTGTGATTCGCATGTACCTCAAACCATCGTCTACCTATGACTTAGACCAGGATCGTCAGGTTGCCATCTTCTACACAT
Organism: Apodemus sylvaticus; assembly: GCF_947179515.1. NCBI lineage: Eukaryota > Metazoa > Chordata > Mammalia > Rodentia > Muridae > Apodemus > Apodemus sylvaticus. The sequence goes on along the minus strand of NC_067476.1, from coordinate 16,308,883 downwards.
TGGTCACCCCTATGCTAAATCCACTAATCTATAGCCTCAGGAACCAGGAAGTTAAAGGAGCTCTCACACGGCTTCTTAGGAAACTTTTCATCTCAGGAAGCTTCCAGGTTGGCTCAGACAAAAAAAGAACGACACATATTATGAGACCCAATGTTTAATCTAAGACCACTTCAAATAGCTGATGTGGTTTCTTATTAATGTGTACAAATCATATTCCTGTGGAATAATCTTTGACATCAACTCCTCCTTCAATTAGAAAAAAGTAGAATTGTGAATAAATGGTTCTCAGACCCTTTGCATAGAATATCATCACAGTGTAAGCCAGAATATACTTTCAATTCACAGAACTTCAGGTATACAAAGTTAATCCCAGAGAATGAGTCATCAATATGGTGGTAAATCAATATGGCTTACTGAAATCAATCTTTTTCATAGTCCTGTGTCTTATGCTGTCTTCCAGAGTTAAGTCAAACTGACATATGACACTATTGTACAGTAAGTTAAAATTAAAGTAAATAATGGGTGGAATGGCGTACTCCTTAAATGGTATAATACTCATAGTCTCTCATTTCAACATTTCAAGGTAGAATAATAAGCTCAATGTTTATAGTTTAAATTATTTCATTTTACTTCCAGCTGTGATGTCATGGTCATATTAATTTTGTGATATGCATTAGGGAATCATGAAGCGATGTTTCACAGACAATTAACAGATAACACTTTCTACCACCATGAAAGGTATCTAGCAGGGGGAATTTCCTGGTCAGTTTGCTCTTGATTCACCTATGTTTTAAATGCAAAGTGAGTTGTGTCTTCAACAATAGTTATGCTAGACAATTGGGAGTAATGCCAATAGCCTATGTTCATTTGGATGCCTCTGGGGCACCATTGACCCATAACCCATAGGGGAATATTCTGTTCCTGATACTGAGGTTTGTATGTAATAATCCATGTTCTTCAGGAGCAGTGTTATTTGCCTGAGCCTGATATCTCTGTTACATTTCCAGGTTTTGGTTATAATTTCCATTAACTTACAATCTAGTGAGGTTTCATATTGTTTCTTCATACATCTTTAGTTTTTGTTAATTTATCTTCATCTCTTTGTACTCTCACTCTTTTAAAGCTTTCCCTGTTTAAAAATTTAGTTCTGAGACAACCCCCCCACCCCCACCCCTTGCTCATTCATTTCAAAGGTAGAATGAGTGAGAGAGACATTCTATAGTATATTTCAGCCTGCTCGGCATTAAGTTCAGCCATTCAAATCTTGTGTTCATGTTTTCTTTTTTAATTATTAAATATTTTTATTTTCTATACTTTTTGTTTACATTCCAAATGATTTCCCCCTTCCCAGATCCTCCCTCCCCATATGTCCCATAAACTTTCTTCTCTTCATCCATTCTCCAATCACCTCCCTCCTTTTTCTCTGTCCTTATATTCCCCTCCAATGCTAGATCAATCCTTTCCAGGATCAGGACCCTCTCCATACTTCTTCATGGGAGTCATTTGTTATGCTATTTGTGCCTTGGTATTCAGAGCTTCTGGGCTAATTAATATCCACTTATCAGAGATTGCATTCCATATGTATTCTTTTGTGACTGGGTTACCTCACTTAGGATGATATTTTAGATCAAACCATTTGCCTAAAAATTTTGTGAATTCATTGTTTCTAATTGTTGAGTAGTATTCCATTGTGTAAATATACCACATTCTCTGTATCCATTCCTCCTTTGAGGGACATCTGGGTTATTTGCCGTTTCTGGTTATTATAAATAAGGCTGCTATGAACATAATGGAGCATGTGTCTTTATTTCATGTCGGGAATCCTTTGGGTATATGCCCAGGAGAGGTATAGCAGGGTCGTCCGGAGGTGTCATGTCCAGTTTTCTGAGGAACCGCCAGACTGATTTCCAAAGTGGTTGTACCATCTTACAGCCCCACCAGCAGTGGAGGAGTGTTCCTCTTTCTGCACATCCTCGCCAACAACTGCTGTCTCCTGAGTTTTTGAACTTAGCCATTCTGACTAGTGTACGGTGAAATCTCAGGGTTGTGTTGATTTGCATTTCCCTAATGACTAATGATGTTGAGCACTTCTTAAGGTGCCTCTTGGCCATCCGAATTTCTTCAGGTGAAAATTCTTTGTTTAGATCTGTACCCCATTTTTTAATAGGGTTATTTGGTTCCTGGGGTCTAACTTCTTGAGTTCTTTGTATATATTGGATATTAGCCCTCTATCAGATGTAGAGTTGGTGAATATCCTTTCCCAATTTGATGGTTGTCATTTTGTCCTTTTAATAGTGTCCTTTGCCTTACAGAAACTTTGTAATTTTATGAGGTCCCATTTGTCAATTCTTGATCTTAGAGCATAAGCTATTGGTGTTCTGTTCAGGAACTTTTCTCCTGTGCCCATGTCCTCAAGGGTCTTCCCCAGTTTCCTTTCTATTAGTTTCAGTGTGTCTGGTTTTACATGGAGGTCCTTGATGTACTCGGAGTGAAGTTTAATACATGGATATAAGAATAGATCAACTCATATTCTTCTGCATGCTGACCTCCAATTGAACCAGCACCATTTGTTGAAAAGGCTATCTTTTTTCCACTGGATGTTTTCGTCTCCTTTGTCGAATATCAAGTGACCATAGGTGTGTGGATTCATTTCTGGATCTTCAGTTCTATTCCATTGGTCCACTTGTCTGTCACTGTGCCAATACCATGCAGTTTTTAACACTATTGCTCTGTAGTATTGCTTGAAGTCAGGGATACTGATTCCCCCAGAATTTCTTTTGTTGTTGAGAATAGTTTTAGCTATCCTGGGTTTTTTGTTGTTCCAGATGAATTTGAGAATTGCTTTTTCTAACTCTGTGAAGAACTGAGTTGGGATTTTGATGGGGATTGCATTGAATCTGTATATTGCTTTTGGCAAGATGGCCATTTTAACTATATTAATCCTGCCAATCCACCAGCATGGCAGATTTTTCCATTTTCTGAGGTCTTCTTCGATTTCCTTCTTCAGAGACCTGAAGTTCTTGTCATATAGATCTTTCACTTGTTTGGTTAGAGTCACACCAAGATACTTTATATTATTTGTGGCTATTGTGAAGGGTGTAATTTCCCTAACTTCTTTCTCAGCCTGCTTATCCTTTGAGTATAGGAAGGCAACTGATTTGCTTGAGTTGATTTTATAACCAGTCACCTTGCTGACATTGTTTATCAGCTGTAGGAGTTCTCTGGTGGAGGTTTTCGGGTCACTTAAGTAGACTATCATGTCATCTGCAAATAGTGATAATTTGACTTCCTCCTTTCCAATTTGTATCCCCTTGACCTCCTCATGTTGTCTAATTGCTCTAGCTAGAACTTCAAGTACTATATTGAAAAGATATGGAGAGAGAGGACAGCCTTGTCTAGTCCCTGATTTTAGTGGGATTGATTCAAGTTTCTCTCCATTTCATTTGATGTTGGCTACCGGTTTGCTGTATATTGCTTTAATGATGTTTAGGTATGGGCCTTGAGTTCCTGTTCTTGCAAAGACTTTTCACATGAAAGGATGCTGAATTTTGTCAAATGCTTTTTCTTCATCTAATGAGATGATCATTTGGTTTTTTTCTTTGAGTTTGTTTATGTAGTGGATAGCATTGATGGATTTCCGTATATTGAACCATCCCTGCATCCCTGGGATGAAGCCTACTTGATCATGGTGGATGATCGTTTTTATGTGTTCTTGGATTTGGTTGGCAAGAATTTTATTAAGTATTTTTGCATCAATATTCATAAGGGAAATTGGCCTGAAGTTCTCTTTCTTTGTTGGATCTTTGTGTGGTTTTGGTATCAGTGTAATGGTGGCTTCATAGACCCAGTCGGGTAGAGTTCCTTCTGTTTCTACTTTGTAGAATAGTTTGAAGAGTATTGGTGTTAGGTCTTCTATGAAGGTCTGATAGAATTCTGCACTGAAGCCATCTGGTCCCGTGCTTTTTTTGGTTGGGAGACTTTCTATGACCCTTTTTATTTCTTCAGGTGTTATGGGACAGTTTAGATGATATATTTGATCCCGATTTAGTTTTGGTGTCACATATCTGTCTAGGAAACTGTCCATTTTCTCCAGATCCTCCAGTTGTGTTGAATGTAGTCTTTTGTAGTATGATCTAATGATTTTTTGAATTTCATCAGTTTCTGTTGTTATATCTACCTTTTCAATTCTAAGTTTGTTAATCTGTATACTGTCTCTGTGCCCTTTGGTTAGTCTGGCTAAGGATTTATCTATCTTGTTGATTTTCTCAAAGAACCAGCTCCTGGTTTTGTTGATATTTTGTATGGTTCTCTTTGTTTCTACTTGATTGATTTCGGCCCTGAGTTTGATGATTTCCTGCCTTCTGCTCCTCCTTGGTGAAATAGCTTCTTTTTGTTCCAGGGCTTTCAGGTGTGTCATTAAGCTGTTAGTGTATGCTCTCTCCATTTTCTTTTTGGAGGCACTCAGAGATATGAGTTTTCTGCTTAGCACTGCTTTCATTGTGTCCCATAGATTTGGGTATGTTGTGTCTTCATTTTCATTAAGTTCTAAAAAGTCTTTAATTTCTTTCTTTATTTCTTCCTTGACCAAGGTATCATTGAGTAGAATATTGTTCAGTTTCAACGTGTATGTGGGTTTTCTGTTGTTTTTGTTGCTATTGAAGACTATTTTTACTCCATAGTGATCTGATAGGAGGCATGGGATTAGTTAGATCTTATATTTGTTGAGGTCTGTCTTGTGACCAATTATATGGTCGATTTTGGAGAAGGTACCATAAAGTGCTGAGAAAAAGGTATATTCTTTTGCTTTAGGATAAAATGTTCTCTCTCTCTCTCTCTCTCTCTCTCTCTCTCTCTCTCTCTCTCTCTATATATATATATATATATATATATATATATATATATATATATATATATATATAATGTTAAATCTAATTGGTCCAAAGCTTCAATTCGTTTCACTGTGTCCCTGTTCAGTTTCTGTTTTCCTGATCGGTCCATTGAGGAAAGTGCAGTGTTGAAGTCATCCACAATTATTGTGTTAGCTGCAATGTGTGCTTTGAGCCTTAGTAAAGTTTCTTTTATGAATGTGGGTGCCCTTGCATTTGGAGCATAGATGTTCAGGATTGAGAGTTCTTCTTGTTGTATTTTTCCTTTGACCAGCAAGAAGTGTCCCTCAGAGTCTCTTTTGATGACTTTGGGTTGAAAGTCAATTTTATCTGATATTAGAATGGCTACTCCAGCTTGTTTCCTGAGACCATTTGCTTGTAAAATTGTCTTCCAGCCTTTTACTCTAAGGTAGTGTTTGTCTTTGACCCTTAGGTGTGTTTCCTGTATGCAGCAAACTGTATGGTCCTGTTTACATATCCAGTCGGTTAGTCTATGTCTTTTTATTGGGGCATTGAACCCACTGATGTTAAGAGATATTAAAGAATAGTGATTATTACTTCCTGTCATTTTTGATGTTATTTTTTAAATTTGATTTTTTTATCTTCTTTTGGGTTTGATGAAAGACGTTTACTACCTTGCTTTTTCCAGGGTGAAGTTTCCCTCCTTGTATTGGTGTCTTCCTCCTATTATCCTTTGTAGGGCTGGGTTTGTGGATAGATATTGGGTAAACTTGGTTTTGTCACGGAATATCTTAGTTTCTCCATCTATGGTGATTGAGAGTTTTGCTGGGTATAGTAGTTTTGGCTAGCATTTGTGTTCTCTTAGAGTCTACATGAGATCTGCCCAGGATCTTCTAGCTTTCATAGTCTCAGGTGAGAAGTCTGGTGTGATTCTGATAGGTCTTCCTTTATATGTTACTTGGCCTTTTTCTCTTACTGCCTTTAATATTCTTTCTTTGTTTAGTACATTTGGGGTTTTGATTATTATGTGACAGGAGGTATTTCTGTTCTGGTCCAGTCTGTTTGGAGTTCTGTAGGCTTCTTGTATATTCATGGGCATCTCTCTCTTTAGGTTAGGGAAGTTTTCTTCCATAATTTTTTTGAAGTTATTTGCTGGCCCTTTAAGTTGTAAATCTTCACTCTCATCTATGCCTATAATCCTTAGGTTTGTTCTTCTCATTGTGTCCTAGATTTCCTGGATGTTTTGGATTATCAGCTTTTTGCATTTTGCATTTTCTTTAACTGTTGAGTCCATGGTTTCTATGGTATCTTCAGCATCTGAGATTCTTTCTTCTATCTCCTGTATTCTGTTGTTGATATTTGCATCTATGTCCCTAGATTTCTTCCCAAGGCTTTCTCTCTCCAAAGTTGTCTCCCTGTGAGTTTTCTTAGTTGTTTCTACTTCTGATTTTAGATCCTGAATGGTTTTGCTTAGCTCATTCACTTTCTTCTTTGTGTTTTCCTGTAATTCTTTAAGATATTTTTGTGTTTCCTCTTTCATGACTTCAGCCTGTTGACCAAAGTTCTCCTGTATTTCTTCAAGTGATTTTTGTGTTTCCTCCTTATTGTCTTTTGTATTCTCCTGAATTTCTTTCAATGATTTTTGTGTTTCCCTTGTAAGGGCTTCTAACTTTTGATCCATTTTCTCCTGAATTTCTTTAAGTATGTCCTTCATGTGTTCCTGTACCAGCATCATGACCAGTGATTTTAAATACAAATCTTGTTTTTCTGGTGTGATGGGGTATCCAGGACGTGCTGTTAAAGGAGAATTGGGATCAGATGCTGCCATATTGCCTTGATTTTTATTAGTGATGTTCCTGTGTTTGCCTTTTGCCATCTACTTCTCACTGGTGTTAGTTTGTCTTGTTGTCAATGCTGGACTCACCAGTGCAAGCTGCCTCTTCCCAGCTGGCCTCTGGTGCACAGCTGACCTCCTGCACTGCCTGAAGACAGGGTGCAGTGGCTCAGGCTGTTCAGATCCTGAAGCAGACACCTGAAGGCTCCTGCCGGGGCCTGCTGGACTCACCAGAGCACACTGACTCCTCCCAGCCGTCCTCCCAGGTGCCCCTCTGGCCTCTTGCAGGGCCTGGAGATGTGGTATTGTAGCCTAGGTTGTTTTGGATCCTGAAGTGGAGATCTGAAGGCTCCCACCAGAGGCCTCAGGACTGGAACCTAAACTCTGTGGGGCCGAACCACCAGAGCAAGCTGTGTCCTCCCAGTCTGCCTCCGGGTGCACACCAGGCCTCTTGCACTTCCTGGAGACTTAGTGCTGTGGCCCAGGCTGTTCAGACCCCAAAGCAGCCACAGGAAGGCTCCCGCCTGGGGCCTGATGAACTCACCAGAGCACACTGACTCCTCACAGCCGGCCTCCTGGGTGCCCCTCTGGCCTCTTGCATGGCCTGGAGATGTGGTGTTATAGCCCAGGCTGTTCTGGATCCCGAAGCAGAGATCTGAAGGCTCCCACTAGAGTCCTCAGGACTGGAACCTAAGCTCTGTGGGGACGAACCACCAGAGCAAGCTGTGTCTTCCCAGTCTGCCTCCGGGTGTGCTCATGTTTTCTCTCTAAGCAACTACTGTATTCTTCTGCATATGTTTTTGTTTTGGTCAGGGTATTTAACATGTGACCTATTACCTTGATTAGTTTTTAGTTGTGCAATACATCATTTTTGGTGATGGGTATTTATATAGAAAGCAGAGAATATATTAAATATCTTCACCAAAAAAAAAATAAAGATTGGGGGCAATATAAGGAATCTAGTTGATGTAATAGATTTGGTGGTGATGGTTTTATACTTATATGTGTTCACATTCCTCAAATTATATTAAACAAATCTTTGCAATTTTTATGTGTATATTTGTGTGTATTTATATGTGTATGTGTGTGTGTGCATATGTGTGTTGACTTGTGCATAGTAGGTGACTGATCTAACCTTTGAGTGACATTTCCAGATTTAAATCTGTTTTGTTTGTGTGTGTGTGAGAGTGTATGTGTGTGTGTGTGTGTGTGTTGGGAGTAGAGATTATGTATGTGTACATGCAGAGGCTAGAGGACAACTTCAAGAATCATTTCTCAGGTACCTACCATTGTTTCTTTGAAATAAGGTCTTTCATTGGTTTGCACTTCAAATAGCAAATAGGTGAGGCTAACTTGCTAGTGAGCTCTTTCTGTCCCTTACATCAACATCACTGAATTAACCATGATGTTCCACCACACTTGGGTTTTTGCTGTTGTTTTATTTTTGAGATTGTATTTTAATTATATTATTTCTTCCTTCCCTTCCTTCTCTAAACTCTTCTATATACTCATCCCTCTTCTTCAAAGTTTTGCCTTTGTTTTCATCAGTTGTTATTGTATGGAGATATGTATTTCTATATACATATATATTCTCAAATATAACCTTTTTAGTCCATCTAATGTTATGTGTATATATGTTTTCATGGTTGACCACTTGGCACTGCAGTGTGTTCTTCCTTGAGAGGGCCACCTTTCCAGCTTCTAGCTTTATTCAGTTGCTTGTAGTTCCTTGTACAGAGTTGAGCCAAATTGAATATTTGGCTCTTAACAGGTTCTGGAAATTGAAACCAGGTCCTCATATTTGTAACATACTTTACTGGCTGGATAATTTTCCTATACCAAATATCTTTTGTTGTCATTGTTTAAGAAAAATTATATATATATATATATATATATATATATATATACACACACATACAATAGAATACACAGATCTTGCTGTATAATATATGGCTCCACTAATGTTTTTCTTTCTCTACTACAAGGTCCAGGTCCATTTAGACCACAATACTCACAGTGTGGTAGACAGAAAAAGCATTCTGGGAACCTTACAAAAAATGAATGATTGCAGTTTCTGTGCCTTCTACTAGATCAACTGATTTAGGATCTGTACTTTATTAAGAGACAGGATTAATGTGTTGAAATAATTGCTCTAATGTGAAGCACCTATTAGGATGCCTCATTTCATTTGTGTGTGTGTGTGTGTGTGTGTGTGTGTGTGTATGTGTGTGTGTGTTTATGTATGTGTATTCATGCATGAGTGCATGTGTGCATGTGTATGTACACACATGGGTAGGACCAGAGTCAATGCTGGATATCTTCTCTCTCTCTCTCTCTCTCTCTCTCTCTCTCTCTCTCTCTCTCTCTCTCTCTCACACACACACACACACACACACACACACACACACCTCAATACACACAAACACATCCTCTTCCTCCTCTTCCTTCTGATACAAGGTCTCTGAAAATAGAACTTACTGATTTTGCTGGTTAGGCAGAGTCTTTGGGGAATATACCTCAGTTTGTTTTGCCCCCTGCCTAGTGCTAAGGCTCTAAATATATACTCCCATGCTTAGGTTTTATGTTGGTGCTGGAGATTTGAAAAATAGACACTATTCTCACTATCTCTCCATTCCCAGAAAGTTTTATTTCATCTGAGAAGAAATGTATAATGAATTAAAGTTAGGCTTATATTCCTCTATCTTTCGTTACTATAGAATAATGTGGTAAAAATGGGAACTTGCTTTTATCCACTGTTGCCATTGAGATGTAGTCTATGTTGCTTCTTATGACAGTTATAGCTTTAGAGATACCTACTCCTAATTGAGCAGAAGACAGTATAACTTATTTGTCCTGTTCTGAGTTGACTTACACCATCAGCCACACAAAATACACAACATACTGACATATTTATCTGCTTACAAAGACTTTTTAACTCTATCTGGCCTATAAACATCTGGGAAAATCAATTTTGCTTAATATAATTTGAAAGGGAAAAAACCTTAGTTCAGTGCCCATTGTTCAGAGATGGAATGACATGGTGGCCAATCCCTGATGAAAACAACAAAGGCTCAAGTCAGATAATCAGTTCCATAGTAAAAATATCCAAAAGCTCAAGTTTGACTTTGTGTTTTTGTGGGTACACAAGGATTGCCCAATGAAGGGTGAATCATCTAGCCTTCATAAAACTGAACTGTTTTGTGGTAATCAGGAAATAGAACTGATAATATTATACCATTAATCTGGTTTGTGGTTGTTATTGTAAAAACAGTGCAATTTTCCATTTATTTATTTTTATACTCATTTGTTGACATTGTATTCTTAGTCACAATTTGTGCTCATTTGAATTGAGCACAAGTCACATTTGAAGTATGTATTCTGAGAGCTTACCAAAAAGTATAGTAATGAAATGAAGAGATTCATAGAGTAAGATATGGGATGTAGGGAAAGTACATTTGATTATCCTGAAGTATTGATTAAAATAGCTTTGTAGCCTTGCAACTAAAATTTATCACCAAAACCAGTGCGTTTTAGGAAGATGTAGCATTAAAAGTGAGACTAACACAAGAAGAGTAATGTATTGTGATCATCTGAATTTGTGGAAATTATTCATTTTAAGGATATAAGAATAGAATAGAGTTCAGAATCCAAAAGGAAAATGATAAACTATCAAATATATTGTAGGGTATGATAAGGGATAGTATTTAGAATCAAAGTTAGATTTCAAACTTTCCCATTACTTGCTGTAAGATTTCAAATAATTATTCAGTTATTTTCTGCCTCAGTTTCTCATTGTAAAGAAGGGAGAAATAGTAAGTGCAATTCAGAATTTCTGTAAAGATTTGATGAATGAAATATATGTAAATGACTCATAGTAAATTCAATGCATATATTTTTATATCAATAGTAATTTTATTAATAGTATAATGATGAAATTATGTGGATAAAGCAAAGATATTTTAGGCAAAGAGCTGGATATTTAACCTTCAAATTATCACATAAGAAATAATTTCACACCTTGGTGTCTTCTAACAACAGAAATTTCTCACAACTCTGTTGGTTGAAATTTTCATGGGGTCACATGCAAATATGTTTTCCATAGAAAGAGACAAAGGGAGATAGCCAACTGAGTAGAGCTATGTTCATGACAAAGACTAAATATCAAAAGTGCAAAACCAGCTGACCCAAACCTATTCGACACTTTCAGCTGGGAAAAGCATTTGCTATGCTTATTTATGAAGTACTGCCTAAAGTTTAGTCCAAAGTCATTGAGTGGGATAGACATGTATGTATTCTGCCTATGATGAAGCTATGTCAAGAACTGGAAATAAGGGAGAAATTCTGAACAAATAATACCTACCTAAGTATGCAGCTTTTCAAGTTGCCATTAGTAAATATAAAGATTGTTTCTAATTTTCATTCTAATAAATAATAGCATAGTATATGGTATATGTACAGTTATACATATAATAGTCATCCACTGTATATTTATTCTGGGAGATGAACTCTTAGAAGAGGAATGGTATTACCTATGTAATTTTGTTCTTTTTGATAAGATTTTACTATGTAGTATGGATTGGCCTTGAACTTACAAAGATACTTCTGCCTCTGCTTCTTGAGTTCTAGAATTAAAGGCATAGGCCACCATTCCTGGTCTCAAGTACAACTTTTAAAATATAATTGTCTAGTTGCTCTGAAAGAAAAAAGTAAAGTAGGACCCTTTTATACAAAGAGGATATATTCCCAAATCCAGGTGATATATAAGACATCAGCATTTTGTGAGTGTGCATGTATGTGTGGCTGTAATTTCAGTTTGATATCAAGATGGCTGCCAAGTGCCTATTGAACACTTAGCAATGTGGTCCAGTGAGAATATAGTGGACCGAGATAATTAACTAATATAGTGGATAGAGGTATGATTCATGTTCCATGCAAGATGTAACAGGACACTGAAATTTTACCCTATTTAGAACAGTTTAAATTAAAAAGTCTGTAGGTATCTATTTCTAGAATTTTTCACTTAATATTTTTAGAAAACAGGTCAGTATGAGTATATGAAACAGTAGAAAGTGACACTGGAATATGGCAGAATATTGTATCAGTTTACTCTCTCTCCAACTTAAGGGGAAGTTTTAGAAAAGACCAAGCAGTGACTCTGAATAGACAGCAAAGAACAAAGGGATTGTAACTAGTGATGAAAGGAGAAGATGAACCAAAGAGGCAGGAGATATTAAAATAAAACAAGGTGATCCAGACAGAAACTCCATGGTATGTAAGTTGTTTTCTAGGCAAGGTAAGGAACCAGAGTACTGTGAGATTTCTGCAGATCAAGTTTGCAGTTTTATTAAGACTTCTGTATAGTCTTGAAGTTTTTGACATTGCTGGGACAGTCTGTCGGCTAGATAAAAACTTAAGCTTACTTATCTACCATTCTGTCTCTCCATGTGCTTCTCGCTGGCTGTTTCCAGTTTCATTAATCTCCCTCTTGTATGTCTTCCACCTCTGTCCTCTGGTCTTCTGTGTCTCTCTGCCTCTGCTTTGATATCCTGCCCATCTGGAAGTCCTACACTTTTATTTCCTGCCCCAGCTCAGACCATCAGCTCTTTATTATAAAAAAGTCACATTCCAGTTTTAACCAATCAGAGAAAGACAATGTCTGGTCCATATCTTTGGTGGCCTTTAGGCATTGAGGACTGTCTGACCTTCATCTTTTGGGCAAGTGAAGAAGGACAAGCGTTTACAAATAGAAAGCTGGTGGGATATAGAAATGGCAATACCAAAATCCTGCTAGCACTTAGGTCTGCTGCTACAGCAGCTGTTGAAAATACAGGGGTATACCTTTATACAGTGTAAGGGAAGGCCAGTCCAACACCAGAGTTGACTCATCAAAAGTTGGTGTCATTATAATATAGTTCAGTGGTAAAGCATTTGCCTGGCAAATGCAGTGGCCTGGGTTTTATCCTCATCAAACCAAAATGGAAATGAAGAGACCACAGTAATAAATATGAAGGAAACTGCATTGCTTCATTTATTCTTTCAATTTACACATGCTAGGGTTTCCTTTATCTGGGAAGAACTCAGGAAGAGCCAACAATCTTATGAATATAGCTAGCTTCTCAGTCTATTTAAGTGGCAAACATTTTATTAAGATTTATATTTATACTGCAAGAAAGCTTTCTATAATATTACACTAAATCTTTATAAGTTTAGTTCCTTCTCATCTCAGTGTCCTAAATGATTGTATTTAATAGATTATGCTTTATATAGACAGATACATTAGTCAGCCATGCTTCTATTGTCTGACATGTCTCTTGGGAGGCTCCCTTATTACTCTCACTGATGAGATTGAAAGTTTGATGTTTTACCAGATCTGATTTTGGAATTCATTCACCAGGCTCAGCAAAACCAGGCAACAATCACCCAGTATTAGACAAATTCTTCCTGTCAATTACTCAGTTTGGACAATGAGAGCTTCAGCTCTCTGTGAATGGAATGTCTCGAGAAGGTTAAGAATATGAAAGTGGGAAAGAATGGTGCACTTAGTTCTGGGTATTCAGTAGATTCTGGTAAATGTTGTGTCCTTTCCATGTTGGAGTGGTTAACCTATTTTATCTGTATCACAGAAAATTTGAAAAGATACAAGCACCAATATTTCCCTCATGGTATCCCTGGCATTTAGAAAATATGAAAATGATCAATTCTTGTCTAATCAGATGGACCATAATATTTTGAATTAAAGGTAGTGGTACAAGGTATATATGAGCAGATCTGACAATATCTATTTTCAAATCTTTGGGATTCTGCCCAGTGACCTTTGCTGCTGGTGCTAGTGGAGTAGTTCTCTCACTTGACAGTTTGGAAATTATAGCAATGTTCTCAGAAGTCTCATTCTAGACTACGACTTTGAATGTGGTTATTAATGGCATTTCCTATTCTTATCTATTTTAGAATCTGACACCCAGACCTTGAAATCTTATGAGCTCTATATAGCATGTTTAGGAACTAGTTTCCATCACAATCATCCATACTCACTTTTAATGAACACCGAAAATCACAATTCTTTCTTTAACTATGTGTCTGTGGATTATCTTCAATGTCAGTGAAACCATGCTCATATTTTACACTAAGTACATGATGGTTCCTTTTGTTTTGTGTACGTTGGGCTTAATCAATACTTTATAACAATATTTAATGAGAAAATCATTGCTATGTGTTCAATCTGGATATTTCCAGAACATTTATTTTTAACTTTATTTCTTTCAGTTTTAGAAATTGAAGCTTGGATCTTGTGCACACTAAACAAGTGTCCACTGACTTATATTCTTAGCCTTTCTTCTATTCATTTTGACATGGTCTAAATAGGTTGTCCATCATACTCTTGGATTCTCCAGACCAGGCATGGTTTGCAACTACCATCCCTATGATTTAGCTTTTCTGAGCTACTATAAAAGAAACAGAGTAGTGAAGGGCAATATGATTTTCTTAGTGTGATAGTTAAGATGTGGAATGTTGTTTAAGGTTTGAGCTACACAAAAGGTTATAGTCTTCTCACCCATTTCCTGAAGGCTTCTTTTACATCTCCATTCCTCAGGCTGTAGATAAATGGGTTCAACATAGGAGTCACCACTGTGTACATGACTGTCACAATGCGGCCCTTAACCACTGAGTAGCTTGAAAGGGGCCTGAAATAGACCCAAGTGAGGGTGCCATAGAATATGGCCACCACAGTGAGGTGGGAACCACAGGTAGAAAATGATCTCCATTTCCCATTGGCAGAGGGGATATGGAGGACTGTTGAGATGATGAAGGCATAGGAGGCAATGATGAAGACCAGAGCTCCATTGATGACTATGACTCCTTCTGTATGAATCATCAAGGTGTTGAGTTGGGTGCTGGTACAGGAGATCTTCATCAGAGGATAGAGGTCACAGAAGAAATGGGGTATCCTGTTATCTGCACAAAAGTTCAGTTTGCCCATGAGGAAGGTGTGCAACAGGGCATGAAGGTGGGAGAGGACATGGCATAGAGTCACCATTTCTGCACACAACATTCCAGTCAGTATTGAGGTATAACGGAGAGGGTTACAGATGGCTATGTACCTGTCATAAGCCATCACAGCTAGGAGGAAATTTTCCATTGCTGCAAAACAAATGAAGAAATATGTTTGGGCTAAACAGCCCACATAGGAAATGGCCTTGGTAGAGGAAAAAATGTTTTGTAACATCTTGGGAACTGTGGTAGAGGTGAAGCAGATGTCTGCCAAGGCCAGGTTACTGAGGAAGATGTACATTGGAGTGTGGAGATGAGGAGCAGAGATGATAAGTGTGATGATAAAACAATTG
The DNA here is from genome assembly GCF_947179515.1 of Apodemus sylvaticus. Classification (NCBI taxonomy): domain Eukaryota; kingdom Metazoa; phylum Chordata; class Mammalia; order Rodentia; family Muridae; genus Apodemus; species Apodemus sylvaticus. The sequence continues at coordinate 16,293,860 of NC_067476.1, read as the reverse complement.
CCAGAAATGTTGATGATATACATAAGTAGAAAGAGAAGGAAGAGAGGAATCTGCTCAACTGGATTAGTAGAGATGCCCAAGAGAACAAAGTAAGATACACTGGTCCAGCTGCTGTTGTCCATCTGTCACCATAAAGGCAGGAAAGAATATTTTCAGTCCTTAGAAATATGAGCAGGCTTCTTAGTAACCATTACTGTTGTGCTCCAGTATGAAATACACATGGCCATGACAAAAGGATTGAATACATTATTATTTTTCATTATTTTTACATTATTATTTTCACATATAACATTTATAAAGCATCTTCCTTGAACTGGAGACTTTGGAACATTATCATATTTAAATATTACAATTTTTGAAGCATTACCATTATTATGCATTACAAATTAGAAGGCATATAAAGTTTAAGCTCTTAAAGGGTACATTTCAATTTATATCATATTTACTAGGATCCAAAGGTTATGTTGTTAAACACTATATGACATGACACTCTAAAATTAAGCCAACCTACCTTATTTGTGATGGTAGACTGATAGATGGGATGCACATCCAAGGAACTTGCCTGTAGAACGGAATGTCAGAGTTAATATGGTTCATCAGTTCTCATTGTAGAGGCTGTGTAGAGGGGCATCCTTGCTGGTGCCCAAGATCCCTCAAATAGTACAAATTGTTTTATAAGAATGAATTTCCATCTTCATAATTTCTGTACACTTCCCTAATTGACTCTTATCTTCAACTAGTCTTATGCTTTATCTGGTCCCATAGCTAACAACAGTAAGACAAAAAGTAATAAAATGGATGTTTACTTTACACACTTACTATAGCAATAAATAATAGTTACGTTTGTATTCATAGACTTAGGTTGAAAATGCACTTTGCTCCATTAGGTGTCTTGGCCTACATGCTTCTTACAGCTCGTTATTCATGTCTATATATAAGTGGATTCAACCAACAATGGATACTTGAAAAAATTATTCCAAAAATAAAAAAGTGTGATTTTGTTGCATGAAGGATACTACAAATCCACACAAATGAGATGATGCATAGGTGATAAATTAGATATTATAAGCAGTCCTGACACAATTTAATGTGTGCAACTTAATCTCTGTACAAATACTATTCCTTTTTATATCTAAAGATTTTGTTATCCCATAGATCCTGGAGCCAATGGCCAATTATATCTACTTATTATTTAAAATTTCATGTCATAAATCCTTCTATAAATCAAAAATAGATGAAAATTGATGACTTAATATTGGCAAAGCTAATATTATATAATTTGTTACTAATAATTTCTATAATATTTCAATTAAGATTATTTTTTTCTGATTACTTCTAACAAAATTTCATGGTCACAAGAAGCTAAAATAACTTAAATTCTATATTCTGTAGTGTAGAAAGTAAGATAGATAATAATAATGATTTCCACTTAAAAATAATTATAGTGAGATAAAATGTGTATAGGGAAGAATGAAAGCACATGTTTAAACAGAGCTTTTAAAAGTGATCTTGTTCTTCTATTCAAAGTGTGATGGTCACAGCAACTGTGTGATGTATTATCCTCAATGTATAAATGAAGATGTTGAAGTTCACAGAGTTCAAAGACCAAGATTAGAAAGTGGTGAAGCCAGAATTTAAGTTCAGTTGCATCTGATCTCAGAGTCTAGACCCTTACTACTGACTATCCTTCACCCCTTAAGAAGCTTTCCTTATTAATTCCTGTTTATTCTTCACATTTTGCTTTTACATTGTGCTGACTTATACATTAGCTAGATTTGTGCCCATTATCTCTTACACATGCAAATGGATATATGTGTATAAGTAAGTATATATGTATATATATGCATGTTTAAGCCCTATTATAAAGCTAAAACTACATAGTCTTGTTTCTGCTTTTAAAGTCATGCTATTGAGAATGAGAGTACTGAGTAAGATTCTCCAACGTCACACTGAATAGGGGCAGAGACAGGCAGGGGAAGAATCTGGTGTAGTTGTGGATGTGGGAAGCCAAGAATCTCAATTATAAGTCGCTGTGCAGATAAACACAGAGCAACATGGCTTGTGAGTGTAGACCAAGGAAATAGGGCATGTGGGTTTGGTACCATGTTTGCCAGGAAAGTGTTCTGCGACCTTAGGGAGAACACCTTTTTCCTCATCTTGGAAATAAGGATAATATCTGCCTGTAATTAAAAAGCTGTATATACTTTACATGTGTTGAAGCTCCTTAAAAGTTCAAGGAAACAGTGTGCACCTATCTTTAAAATGCTGTGGCAACTTGGGGTTCCTGTCACAAAGCTGATCCTTTTCCTTCAGCCACTTCAGCCACAAACTTCACTTTGAAAATAGAGAAGGAATTAGTATAACTTAGTCAAATCTGCTCTCTGGGTTTCTCTTTCATTGTTAGGCCTCAGGTATGGGAAGAAGCTGATCGTTAAAGAGAAGGCAATGTGGACAGCTACATGTAAGCATAACTTCTGGATTGCCCAATCCTGTTCACAGTAAATGCTTCCTCACTTCACTGAATCTTTCTATTTTTAAGCTATTTTTAATGAAAATATTAGCTATGTAAATCATCTATGATTTTTTGTGAGTATGTTTGAATGAGAGGAGGTTAGTGCATGAAGACAGTAGCATAGCTGAGGATAAGGGGGGAAAGACAGACCAAAAAGGGACATAACAGATGACAGATTAAAACACAAACTTCATAGTACTTACATTATTGTCCAAATAGTCGATTTTCATGGTCTTTGTCAAGAATCTGGCATAAGAGTTGCCTAATATGCCCACAAATGTTATGTGATATTGTGTAGCCCTCTGTGAGTCTGTACCACTTTACTGAGAACTCTCAGCAGGACTAGAATGTACTGGACTACGCACTTCCATTTCTCCTTGGAATATGTGTCATTGTGACTTGTTTTGACACACAGAACCAGCTACTCAGGGAAGACAAAGGAGGTAGTCTTTTTTCAAAAGAGAAAGAAAAGTATCAGGCAGGAGTTGAAGTGTTAGCAGCTCTGCGGGTGTCATACTAGACTTGTTAGAGAAGGAGATCAGGACGAGGGGTGCTGGGAGCTGGGGTTTTAATCACATGCTTCTGCATGGATCACCTGGTTCTCACTAGTGGGGAGTCCCAAGTGTGTCACTGTCCAGACTTGTTGCTTTCTCTGGAGAGTGAGACCAAAAAGGCAATGTTTATAATGTTACTGTTGTGGCTTAGTCCCAGGAGTCCTGAAGAGGAAGCCCACAGAAACTCAGATATGGTCCAGGAAGAGGTGGGTGTCTCCCTTCCCTGAATTCTTTAAGATGCAGCCTCTTATTTTGCTCTTATCTAAGCAGTCAACACATTTTACATTTATAAAAATATTTTTATTAAATTTTCAGGACTTTTATTGTTTATAAAAATATTTAAGAGTAAAACATGTATCAAGAAAATGTTAGTCTGTTTCTACCTGTGTGTTCAATTCAGGGGTAATCTGTCACTTATCATGTCAGACAGGTAGCACTGTAGACACTTCTCAATGTATAGGTAAACATATGCAATTATATAAAAATAAGATCTTGGGACCAGAGTAATGGCTCAGAGTATTTTCTGCATTTACAGAGTACTCAAGTTTGGTTCCCAGAATGCACATGGTAGCTTACAACCATCTGTAACTTCATTTTCAGGGAATCTGACATATTTTTATGATATTGTGGCTTTTGCACACATAGTACACATGAATAAACACAGGTACACACAAATACGCATGAAAATAAATATTTTAAAAGTGGGATTTGCAGCAACAAATTGGGAAAAGTTCTTCAACTCTACATCAGATAGAGGGCTAATATCCAATATATATAAAGAACTCAAGAAGTTAGACTTCAGAAAACCAAATAACCCTATTAAAAATGGAGTACAGAGTTAAACAAAGAATTTTCACCTGAAGAACTTCGATGGCTGAGAAACATCTTAAAAAATGCTCAACTTCATTAGTCATTAGGGAAATGCAAATCAAAACAACCCTGAGATTTCACTTTATACCAGTCAGAATGGCTAAGATTAAAAATTCAGTAGACAGCAGATGTTGGCGATGATGTGGAGAAAGAGGAACACTCCTCCACTGCTGGTGGGGTTGCAAATTGGTACAACCACTCTGGATTTCAGTCTGGCAATTCCTCTGAAAACTGGGCACCTCACTTCCAGAAGATCCTGCTATACCCTTCCTGGGCATATACCCAGAAGACTCCCCAGCATGTAATAAGGATACATGTTCCACTATGTTCATAGCAGCCCTATTTATAATTGCCAGAAGCTGGAAAGAACCCAGGTATCCCTCAACAGAAGAGTGGATGCAAAAAATGTGGTATATCTACACAATGGAGTACTATTCAGCCATTAGAAACAATGAATTCATGAAATTCTTAGGCAAATGGATGGAGCTGGAGACCATCATACTAAGTGAGGTAACCCAGACTCAAAAGATGAATCATGGTATGCACTCACTAATAAGTGGATATTAACCTAGAAAACTGGAATACCCAAAACATAATCCACACATCAATTGAGGTACAAGAAGAACGGAGGAGTGACCCCTTGTTCTGGAAAGACTTAGTGAAGCAGTATAGGGCAAAACCAGAACAGGGAAGTGGGAAGAGTTGGGTGGGAAAACAGGGGTAGAGAAGGGGGCTGATGGGACTTCCGGGGAGTGGAGGTCTAGAAAAGGGGAAATCATTTGAAATGTAAATAAAAAATATATCGGAAAAATAAGAGATCTTATTTATCAATCTTTCTTTTTTCTCATAATTAAATTGTGAACATCCTATGGCAAAAGGCAGATTGAGTTTATTATTTTTAAGATATATCATAGAATATTACTTTATAGAAATAATAACTGTTTCCATATGGAAAATGAGCAGAGACTGAAGGAAAGGCCATCCAGAGACTGCCCCATCTGGGAATCCATCCCATATGTAACCCCCAAACCCAGACACTATTGTTGTTGGCAAGAAATGTTTTCTGACCGGAGCCTAATATGGATTTCCCTGAGCTCCCATGGACTGAACCACCAACTAAGGAATACACATGAAAGGACCCATGATTCTAGCTTCATATGCAGCAGAGGATGGCCTTGTCTGGCATCAAAGGGAGGGGAGGCCCTGGGTTCTGTGAAGGCTTGATGCCCTAGCATAGAGAAATGCTAATGTGATGGGGTGGGAGTGGGCATGTGGGTAGGGGCGCATCCTCCTCGTGGAGACAGGGGGATGGGGTGAGGTGGGATTCTCAGAGAAGAAACTAGGGAGATAACATTTGAAATGTAAATAAACACAATAAATAATAAAATAATAATAATAAATTAAGAAAGAAAATTGCTATAATTAATATTCTCTTTTTAAAAATTCGATATATTTTTATTTACATTTCAAATGATTTCCCCTTTTCTAGCACCCCACTCCCCGAAAGTCCCGCAAGCCCCCTTATCTCCCCCTGTCCTCACACCAACCCCTTCCCACTTCCCCGTTCTGGTTTTGCCGAATACTGCTTCACTGAGTCTTTCCAGAACAAGGGGCCACTCTTCCTTTCTTCTTGTACCTCATTTGATGTGTGGATTATGTGTTGGGTATTCCAGTTTTCTAGGTTAATATCCACTTATTAGTAAGTGCATACCATGATTCACCTTTTGAGTCAGGGTTACTTCACTTAGTATGATGTTCTCTAGCTCCATCCATTTGCCTAAGAATTTCATGAATTCATTGTTTCTAATGGCTGAATAGTACTCCATTGTGTATATATACCACATTTTTTGCATCCACTCTTCTGTTGAGGGATACCTGGGTTCTTTCCAGCATCTGGCAATTATAAATAGGGCTGCTATGAACATAGTAGAGCATGTATCCTTATTAAATGGTGGGGAATCCTCTGGGTATATGTCCAGGAGTGGTATAGCAGGATCTTCTGGAAGTGAGGTGCCCAGTTTTTGGAGGAACCGCCAGACTGATTTCCAGAGTGGTTGTACCAATTTGCAACCCCACCAGCAGTGGAGGAGTGTTTCTCTTTCTCCACACCCTCTCCAACACCTGCTGTCTCCTGAATTTTTAATCTTAGCCATTCTGACTGGTGTAAGGTGAAATCTCAGGGTTCTTTTGATTTGCATTTCCCTAATGACTAAGGAAGTTGAGCATTTTTTAAGATGCTTCTCCGCCATCCGAAGTTCTTCAGGTGAGAATTCTTTGTTTAACTCTGTACCCCATTTTTTAATAGGGTTGTTTGGTTTTCTGGAGTCTAACTTCTTGAGTTCTTTATATATATTGGATATTAGCCCTCTATCTGATGTAGGATTGGTGAAGATCTTTTCCCAATTTGTTGGTTGCCAATTTGTCCTCTTGATGGTGTCCTTTGCCTTACAGAAACTTTGTAATTTTATGAGGTCCCATTTGTCAATTCTTGATCTTAGAACATACGCTATTGGTGTTCTGTTCAGAAACTTTCTCCCTGTACCGATGTCCTCAAGGGTCTTCCCCAGTTTCTTTTCTATTAGCTTCAGAGTGTCTGGTTTTATGTGGAGGTCCTTGATTCATTTGGATTTGAGCTTAGTACAAGGAGACAAGGATGGATCAATTCGCATTCTTCTGCATGCTGACCTCCAGTTGAACCAGCACCATTTGTTGAAAAGGCTATCTTTTTTCCATTGGATGTTTTCAGCCTCTTAGTCAAGGATCAAAATGACATGGGTGTGTGGGTTCATTTCTGGATTTTCAATCCTGTTCCATTGATCCTCCTGCCTGTCACTGTACCAATACCATGCAGTTTTTAACACTATTGCTCTGTAGTATTGCTTGAGGTCAGGGATACTGATTCCCCCAGACTTTCTTTTGTTGCTGAGAATAGTTTTAGCTATCCTGGGTTTTTTGTTATTCCAGATGAATTTGATAATTGCTCTTTCTAATTCTGTGAAGAATTGAGTTGGGATTTTGATGGGTATTGCATTGAATCTGTATATTGCTTTTGGCAAAATGACCATTTTAACTATATTGATCCTGCTGATCCATGAGCATGGGAGGTTTTCCCATTTTTGAGGTCTTCTTCCATTTCCTTCTTCAGAGTTTTGAAGTTCTTGTCATACATATCTTTCACATGTTTGGTAAGAGTCACCCCAAGATACTTTATACTGTTTGTGGCTATTGTGAAGGGGATCATTTCCCTAATTTTTTTCTCAGCCTGCTTATCCTTTGAGTATAGGAAGGCCACTGATTTGCTTGAGTTGATTTTATATCCTGCCACTTTGCTGAAGTTGTTTATCAACTGTAGGAGTTCTCTAGTGGAGTTTTTTGGGTCACTTAGGTAGACTATCATGTCATCTGCAAATAATGATAGTTTGACTTCTTCCCTTCCAATTTGTATCCCTTTGACCTCCTTATGTTGTCGAATTGCCCAAGCTAGTTCCTCAAGTACAATATTGCAAAGATAAGGAGAAAGGGGGAAGCCCTGTCTAGTCCCTGAATTTAGTGGGATTGTTTCAAGTTTCTCTCCATTTAGTTTGATGCTGGCTACCGGTTTGCTGTATATTGCTTTTACTATGTTTAGGTATGGGCCTTGAATTCCTGTTCTTTCCAAGACTTTAAGCATAAAAGGATGCTGAATTTTGTCAAATGCTTTTTCAGCATCCAATGAAATGACCATGTGGTTTTTTTCTTTGAGTTTGTTTATGTAGTGGATTGCATTGATGGATTTCCATATATTGAACCAACCCTGCATTCCTGGGATAAAACCTACTTGATCATGGTGGATGATGGTTTTGATGTATTCTTGGATTCAGTTGGCAAGAATTTTATTGAGTATTTTTGCATCGATGTTCATAAGGGAAATTGGTCTGAAGTTCTCTTTCTTTGTTGGATCTTTGTGTGGTTTTGGTATCAGCGTAATTGTGGCTTCGTAGAAGGAATTGGGTAGTGTTCCTTCTGTTTCTATTTTGTGGAATAGTTTGAAGAGTATTAGTGTTAACTCTTCTTTGAAGATCTGATAGAATTCTGCACTGAAACCATCAGGTCCTGTACTTTTTTTGGTTGGAAGGCTTTCTATGACTCCTTCTATTTCTTTAGGCATTATGGGACTTTTTCGATGATCTATTTGGTCCTGATTTAATTTTGGTATTTGCTATCTGTCAAGGAAATTGTCCATTTCCTCCAGGTTCTCCAGTTGTGTTGAGTACAGGCTCTTGTAGTAGGATCTGATGATTTTTTTGGATTTCCTCAGTTTCCATTGTTATATCTCCCTTTTCATTTCTAAGTTTGTTAATTTGGATACTTTCTCTGTGCCCTTTGGTCAGTCTGGCTAAGGGTTTATCTATCTTGTTGATTTTCTCAAAGAACCAGCTCCTGGTTTTGATGATTCTTTGTATGGTTCTCTTTGTTTCTACTTGATTGATTTCGGCCCTGAGTTTGATGATTTCCTGCCTTCTACTCCTCCTGGGTGAAATAGCTTCATTTTGTTCCAGGGCTTTCAGGTGTGTCATTAAGCTGGTAATGTATGCTCTCTCCATTTTCTTTTTGGGGGCACTCAGGGCTATGAGTCTTCCTCTTAGCACTGCTTTCATTGTGTCCCATAGATTTGGGTATGTTGTGTCTTCATTTTCATTTTGTTCTAAAAAGTCTTTAATTTCTTTCTTTCTTTCTTCCTTGACCAAGGTATCATTGAGAAGAATATTGTTCAGTCTCGACTTGTATGTGGGTTTTCTGTTGTTTTTGTTGCTATTGAAGACCACTTTTACTCCATAGTGATCTGATAGGAGGCATGGTATTAGTTCGATCTTCTTATATTTGTTGAGGTCTGTCTTGTGACCAATTATATGGTCGATTTTGGAGAAGGTACCATGAGGTGCTGAGAAAAAGGTATATTCTTTTGCTTTAGGATAGAATGTTCTATATATATCTGTTAAATCTAATTGGTCCAAAGCTTCAATTAGTTTCATTGTGTCTCTGTTTAGTTTCTGTTTTCCTGATCGGTCCATTGAGGAAAGGGCAATGTTGAAGTCACCCACAATTATTGTGTTAGGTGCAATGTGTGCTTTGAGATTTAATAAAGTTTCTTTTATGAAAGAGGGTGCCCTTGCATTTGCAGCATAGATTTTCAGGATTGAGAGTTCTTCTTGTTGTATTTTTCCTTTGACCAGCAAAGTGTCCCTCAGAGTCTCTTTTGATGACTTTGGGTTGAAAGTCAATTTTATCTGATATTAAAATGGCTACTCCAGCTTGTTTCCTGAGACCATTTGCTTGTAAAATTGTCTTCCAGCCTTTTACTCTAAGGTGGTGTTTGTCTTTGACACTTAGGTGTGTTTCCTGTAAGCAGCAAAATGTAGGGTCCTGTTTACGTATCCAGTCAGTTAGTCTATGTCTTTTTATTGGGGCATTCAGTCCATTGCTGTGAAGAGATATTAAGGAATAGTGATTGTTACTTCCTGTCATTTTTGACGTTTTTTTAAAAAATTTGATTGGTTAACTTCTTTTGGGTTTGATGAAAGTTTTCTATCTTGCTTTTTCCAGGGTGAAGTTTCCCTCCTTGTATTGGTGTTTTCCTCCTATTATCCTTTGTAGGGCTGGGTTTGTGGATAGATATTGGGTAAACTTGGTTTTGTCATGGAATATCTTAGTTTCTCCATCTATGGTGATTGAGAGTTTTGCTGGATATAGTAGTTTTGGCTGGCATTTGTGTTTTCTTATACTCTGCATGAGATCTGCCCAGGATCTTCTAGCCTTCAAAGTCTCTGGTGAAAAGTCTGCTGTGATTCTGATAGGTCTTCCTTTATATGTTACTTGGCCTTTTCCTCTTACTGCCTTTAATATTCTTTCTTTGTTTAGTACATTTGGTGTTTTGATTATTATGTGATGGGAAGTATTTCTGTTCTGGTCCAGTCTGTTTGGAGTTCTGTAGGCTTCTTGTATATTCATGGGCATCTCTCTCTTTAGGTTAGGGAAGTTTTCTTCCATAATTTTATTGAAGATATTTGCTGGCCCTTTAAGTTGTAAATCTTCACTCTCATCTATGCCTATAATCCTTAGATTTGGTCTTCTCATTGTGTCCTGGATTTCCTGGATATTTTGGGTTACAAGCTTTTTGCATTTTGCATTTTCTTTAACTGTTGAGTCCATGGTTTCTATGGTATCTTCAGCATCTGAGATTCTTTCTTCTATCTCTTGTATTCTGTTGTTGATATTTGCATCTATGTCCCCTGATTTCTTCCCAAGGCTTTCTATCTCCAAAGTTGTCTCCCTTTGAGTTTTCTTAGTTGTTTCTACTTCTGATTTTAGATCCTGGGTCGTTTTGCTTAGCTCCTTCACTTGCTTGTTTGTGCTTTCCTGTAATTCTTTAAGAGATTTTTGTGTTTCTTCTTTCATGACCTCAGCCTGTTGACCAAAGTTCTCCTGTATTTCTTTAAGTCTTTTTTGCATTTCCTCCTTATTGGCTTTTGTATTTTTTAATCATTTTGATGCTTTGTTTGCTTGTTTTAATTATTGATTTTCTTTTCTTTCTTTTTTTGGGATAAGAAGTTTAGTTGGTGGACCTGGGAGGAATTAGGGGAGAGGAAGTAATACAATTAACATATACTGAATGGAAAAATTAAATAAAAGAGGAGGGAAATGAAGTTTCAAATTTTAAAAATAGAAACAGTAAATACTTGTAGAATGAATAGGAGGAAAATCAGACTTAGCTATTTACTTAGCCAATTATTTATTGAAGTATCATTGACATAAGTGTTTTGGAAAAAGAAATGTTGGACATTTAAAGAATATTTCTCACAATAAGGACCTAACATGATCCTACTAAGACTGTTAAGACTACTAAAACAAAAGCCAACACTGGGTAACTGATGGACAGCAGAAGCTTATATTTTACTGGTTTTCAGCTGTAGCTATCAAGGATTGAGTTGTTGACAGATTCTATACCCGCTGTCCTGCACATTCAGTCTACATCCCTATACCATGAAATCTCTTGGGATGCTTTTTTTGTAAGGACATGAATCTTGTTCACAAGGCTCCTCACACATAATCTAACATCTCAATCTTCTAAAACCACCAGCATAAAAATCAAGGGGAATATGGGATATGAGCACCCAGACCAGGCATTGTGTCCTTCTGTTTGCCCCCAAATTCATGTCCTCCCATATATATTCCATCTCAATAGTCCCAAAGTCTTAACTCATTCCAGGATCAAGTCTAAAGTTCAAAGTCCAGAATCATATCCTAAATATCATCCAAGAGCTGGAGGAATGACTCAGTGGTTAAAAGCACTTTCTGCTCTTACAAAAAACCCAGTTTGGATTCTTAGCACCCATGTGGTGGCTGGCAATTATCTGTGACTTCAGTTCTAGGGGCTGTGACACTATCTTCTGATCTCTACATGTACCATGCACACACATCACATAGGCATCTGTCTGAGCAAATCGTCCATGGCCATAAAATAAAAATAAGTTAATTTTTTTAGTAAAAACATACATATAATGTAAATAAGTTATGAGTGATACTAAAGAAAATATTTTTAAATATTATTTATTTAATATATATGAGTATGCTGTAGCTATCTTCAGACACACCAGAAGAGGGCATCATATCCCGTTATAGATGGATAAGTCACCATGTGGTTGCTAGGAATTGAATTCAGGACCTCTGGAAGAGCAGTCAATGCTCATAACCACTGAGCAATCTCTCTAGCTCTCAAGAAAATATTAATCTTGAGGCAACTTGCATTCTGGCTATGAATCTGTAAAATCAAACATGAGATAAGTGTTCAAGATACTATGGAATTATAAATGTAAAACTGACACACTAATAAGACAGAAATAAGGAAGAATGGTGTAACAGATCTTAGGTAAGTACATCTAAAACCTTAGGTCCAAGAGTAGTATTTTAAAAGCTTTGATTTTTGGTCAACTAGGATGGAATTTCTGTGCCAGAAGCTTTGCTGAGCAGAGTTTTTCCCTTAAGACTCTGGGAATTACTTCACCGTCCTTAGCCTCTCATACCTACAACACTGCTCTGTGTAGCTTATTTTGCAGCTTGTCTTGAACCCACTGCAAGAAGCTCTATAACTCTGTTGTTGTATGTATAGCCCTTTCTACCATTCTTCTGGGCATTGCCCAAGTCTTAGATTCTCTTTGTCTTTTAGTTAAAAACTTACCCTATTTTTTTTTCTGTCTCCTAGTCTATTTACTATAATTATCCTAGACAAGACAAACCATACCTTCAACTCTTTACTTAGGAAGTTCTAGAGAGCTATTTCATTATATTGGTCAGAACTTCTGCCTTTCATAGGACAAAAAGGATTTAGTCATGTTCGTTGTCTCTATAACAACATTAACTTTTCCTGTGACTTCCAAGATTAACTTGAACCTGAGCCATTCTCTTACCCACTATCAGATGTCCTCTAGTAATATCAGTCATTTCTTCATACTAATGTTCTCATTCTTGTGAGCCCTAACCAACAATGCCTGCTCAGATACCATCCACTTTAAAGTCAGTTCATTTTGGTACTGTTTTTTGAGTACTCCATGTACTTTGACACTGCTTTCTTACCTGATATATGCTTGGCAAATATTTTTTTCTAGTTTATAGATAATCTTTATACTTATTTAATTATATGTAAATATATAATTACATATTTATTAATTTAACATTAGAATTTAACATCGATAATTATATATTTAGTAATTTAATTATTTATTAATTGATTTATAGTTACATATAAAATATAATTTAGTTTGATGATGCCCTGTGATTTGAGTGTTATATAAGAAATACTTCATTGCCTAGTCTTCCTCTACTGATTTTACAGTATTAGCTCTTACACTGAAGTCATCATTCCAGCTTCTTCATTCTCCCTACTCTAGGAAATTAATTTCTCCAATATCTTTTTTGATGAGACTGTCTTTTCTCTGTTGTGATTCTAATAACTTTTTTGAAGATTAATTGACCATAAATATATGGATGCATTACTTATTGACCCATCCAGATATGTGTTTGTGTCTTCATGCAGGTACTATAGCATCTCTTCTGAGAAAAATTAAGCCATATATCAAAGCCAGAGATATGGTGTTTTCAGCTGTATTTGTTGCTCAAGTAGTTTCAGATATTCAGGGTCTCTTGGGGTTCTGTATGGAATTTAGGATTGCCTTTTCTTTTTAAAAAATTAAAATTTCACTTCTGCCTGGTCCTTTCTGCTAGGGCAGACTGCTAGCCTGTCTGCTTGCCTAAAAATACTGTATCTTGAGCATCCTAGATCTGCTGTACTCAGGGCAGTTGGTAAGAAGCCGTCCTCCCCACACACACCTAAGTCCCAGAGCTGCCACTGGGAGCCCAACAGACTCAGGACTTATCACAACCCAGGACCCCCACACACTGAATACTACTCCCCTTCTTTCTGGTCCTTTATGATCTGTTCCCCTGAAGACACTATATCCTGAGCCATTCCAGAAGATGTCCTGCACTTAGATACCCTGCAACTGACACCACAGCTTTAGTCATCCCAGGAGATCTACTACACAGATCTGGAAAGACTCAGTGAAGCAGTATAGGGCAAAACCAGAACAGGGAAGTGGGAAGGGTTGGGTGGGAAAACGGGAAGGGAAGGGGGCTGATGGGACTTTCGGGGAGTGGGGGTCTAAAAAAGGGGAAATCATTTGAAATGTAAATAAAAATATATCAAATAAAAAACTAATAAAAAAAGAAGTGTTCAAGTGAGGAGGCTTCATCTTCATTCCCACTTAGGAGGGGAGAGGCAATAATCATGGGAGGCAGAGGGATGGAGGGATCTGGGTGAGATAGAAGAATGTGAGGGGAAAAGGGGAACAGGATCAGATATGTGGTGGTGGGGGTGGGGGTGGCCAAGTAAATGAATGGAAAGAAGTAGCCTTGGTGAGTGACTTGTCAGTGAGACACTGTCAGGACTCATTGGGGTTGGCCTTAGTCAAAATGCCCAACATATGGGGAGAAGGAATTAGAATATTCCACCTCTAGTAAATAGACATGGTCTCAAGTGGAGGGACAGTGTTACTAGCCCACAGTCAAAATTCCAGACGCAGAATTATTCCTGTCTAAAAGAACTGCAGGGACAAAAATGGAAAAGGAACTGAAGGAAAGGTGGTTCAATGACCTGTTCAACTTGGTATTCAACCCATGGGGGTACACCAAGGTCTGACACAGTTATGCTATGATGTGCTTACAAACAGTGGTCTGGCATGGCAGTACTCCGAAAGGTCATAACAGCAGATGACTAAGACAGAGCTGAAACTTAAACCCAATCTTTGGATAGAGCTTGAGGACCTCCATGATTTAATTAGGGGAAGGACTAAAGAAGCTGAAAGGGAGAGCAGCTCCATAGGAAGACAAGTAGTCTCAACTAACCGGGACCCAAAAGAGCTACCAGAGATGATCCAAAAACCAGTAGCATACATGGATTGGTCCAAGGACCCTGGCACATATATAGCAGAGGTGTGCCTGGTCTAGCGTCAGTGGGTGAAGATGCACTTAATCCTAGAGAGACTTGAGGCCCCAGGGAAGGAGTAGGTCTGGTATGGGGGGAGCACCCTCTTGGAGGCAAGGGGGAGAAGGAATAGGATGAAGAGCTGTAGTAGGTGGACTAGAGGGTGGTAATGACTGGAATGTAAATAAATATAAGAACTTAAATTATAAAAGATTGTGCCACAAAACTAAAGTGAGGTTTTAGCAGAGATGTTTAGGCAAATAAGCAGCAATGTCTCTCACAGCAGATGAAATAAATGTCTAAGTAATAGTGCCCATCACACTATCAGAGAAGCACACATTAAAAAACTGCCACAAGACTTCATAGCACCATTTTTATGATGATCAAAAATGGGAACACTGACAACATCTGGTGAGGAAGTGAACAGCCACTTCATTTATTGCTGGTTGGATTCAAAACATGGTACAATCACTTTGGAAGTTGTCTTATCATCTTAAAATAAAACTTCACAAGGAAATAGTGTCTTTCAGATATAGCAAGAAAGCTAAATACATAGAAGACTCAATAAACTTAAACAAGTTTTACTGATAGCTTACCTCTAGGGCTACCTAATGTAACTAAGCCCTTATACCTTTATGTGGATGAGAACAAAGTCATAACAAAAGGAGCCCTGACCCAGTTGATAGTGACTAAACAGGCTTGTGGAATACCCGTCAACAAACTAGATCTAATTGCATCAGAATGGACACCATGCTGGCGAATCATCACAGCCACTGCTCTACTAGACAAAGATGCTAACAAACTGTTAAGTGGGACTAGAAATTTACATCATCTCCTCTCATGATATTGAGGGGGTGCTGTAACAACCCTGAGACAGGTGGCTAAGAAATGCCTGCATGACTCACTACAGAGCTTATTGCTCAACCCTCCACATATCTATTTCTTACAGAGTACAACTCTAAACCCAGCCTCTCTTCTGCTGGAGCTTGAGGCACCTCTCCACTACTATTCTGGGATACTGAGCCAGGTACATGGACTCAGAAAAGACTTGTCTGACCAGCCAATTCCTGATGCTGAGGTCATTTGGTACTTAGATGATAGCAGCTATGTACAAGATGGACAGAGGTACTCCGAGGCAGCATGTCTGACATTGAGACTGTTTGGGCTTCTGCCTTATCTGCTAGCACTTCAGCCCAAAGAGCACAGCTGATAGCCCTGATCAAGGCCCTTAATTTGGGCAAGGATGAGTGGGTTACTATTTATACTGATAACAGGTATCCCTTTGCTATGGCACATATTCATGGGGCTATATATCAAGAAAGGGGACTGCTTAAAGCAGAGGGAAAGGATAGGAAAAACAAACAATAAATTTTGGACTTGCTTCAAGCCCTCTGGCTACCCAAGAATTGGTAATCATACATGGCTCAAGCCATCAAAAGGCAATTACTACAGAGCCAACAGGCAATCGTGGGGTAGATGCAGCAGCAAATCTTTTAATTATTTGCCTACTCTAGCCTTTCAGTTGCCAGATCCTGGGCCACCTACTCTGCCAGATAAACCCATATATTCTAAGGAGGACATTACTTATATTAGAAATAAATTACCTATGTTCCACAAGCCCAGAGACTGGTAGATGACAGGGACTGTAATCTAATCTTGCCTGATGCATTCACCCAGGACCTGCTCCAGCACATTCATCAGATGACTCACTTGGGTATAAGGAAAACAGAAGATCTTGTTCAACATGCCAATTTAAAAATTATTCATCTAAGATCTTTGGCAGAAAAAAAATGCCTCTAAGTGCCTTACCTTCAAGATTACCAGTGAAGACAACTGCCCAAAGAAAAGGGCTACTGACAGAGGTGCCAACCAGGTGCCTGTAGGGAAATGGACTTCAGTAAGGTAATATCAGGAAAATATGAATACACATTTTTTAGTTCTTATAGATACTTTTTCAGACCTTCCCTACTAAACATGAAACAGAAAAGGTTGTGATCATGAAGATATTAGAAATTATCCTTACCAGATATGGTAGGCTTTCCATGCTGAGCTCAGATAATGGACCTACCTTCAGTGCTCATGTAACCCAGAAAATGGCCAAGGCCCTGGGGGCAGATTGGAAATTACATTGTGCTTATAGGTTCCAAAGTTCAGGATAGGCAGAAAGGATGAATGGAAATCTAAGAGAGACACTTACCAAATTGACCATTGAGACTGGTGGAGGCTGGGTGGTTCTTCTCCTCTCTGCCCTATAAAGGGTCAGAAACATACCTCATACCTTGGGCCTAATTCCCTTTGAGATCATGTATGAAAGCCCTCTCCCATAATTCCTAACCTGAAATCAGATGTATTAAATGAGTTTGCTGATGGACATATTCTTTATTCTCTCAACCCTCTTGCACTCCCAGAGAGAGCTGTGCCCTCAGTTTGAACATGGAAAATGGAAAAACAATAGCTTATTCCAGGAACCAGAATACCCCCCAAGTAGCACCTACTCTACCCTTGATAAAGGGAAATGCTGAGTGTCATGTCCAGGGCAAATGACTCAAGTTACAGCAAAGTTTATGGTGTTATCTAAAATTTCATGCAAACTACCAAGTTGAGAAGCCTCTTACTCAGCTTAAACTGTATGAAAAGCAAGGATGACACCAGCTCAGCACCCTTCCGCAGTCATCCACTGCACTGGAGATCTTGGAAGTGTCTGAGCTGGAACTTGACCAGGAGTCCAACTCTTTGCTTTTGTATCTGAGTTGGACTCCTGGTGTTCTTTGGTGGTCTGTGGGAACCCTGAGGACTGGGCATAACAGTCAGATCTGTGGATTCTGAACCATATAGACATGTGGATCAATAACCATACAGCCCAAGGACACCCATCAGGGACCTGACACATCAGGGAATTGACGTTTACCCCCTTTCCAATTCTTATTACAACAAAAACATCAAAGGACCAAAGCCACCCAGATGACTAAAGTCCCTTGAAAGAACACAATTAACAAAACCCAGGACAATATGACAACTTCAAAGTGCAGCTACGCTATTACAGGAAGACCTGGCTATCCCAACACAACCCGAAACATAAGAAAATGACCTGTAATCTTATAATGATGACAGAGGCCTTTAAAGAGGAAATAAATCCCTTAAAGAAATACAAGAATTAAGGAAGGGCAGCCTTGGACTGTGCCACCTGGGGATCCATCCTGTCTGCAGACACCACTGTTGCAGTTGCCAAGAGGCACATTCTGACAGAAACCTGGTATGACTGTTCCTTGGGAGGTTCAGCCAGCAACTGACCAACAAAGATGTGAATGCTTGGAGCCAGCAATCAGACTGAGCTCAGGGACCCTGGTAGGAGAGCTGGTAGAAGGACTGGAGGAGCTTATGGGGATTGCAACCCTATAGGAAGAACATCAGCTGGCTTGTCCACCCAGAACTCTCAGGGACTAGACCACAAATTAAGGAGTGTACTTGGAGGGATCCATGGCTCCAGATACATAGATAGCAGAGAATGAGCTTGTCTGACATCAATGGGAGGGGAGGCCCTTGGACCTGTGGAGGTTTGATGCCCCAGTGTAAGGAGATGCTGGAGGGATGGGTGGGTGGGGGAGCACCCTCATAGAGGCAAAGAGGAAAGAGAAGAGGGAGATTATTGGATAGGGGAGCTTGTGGAGGGGAAATCTGGAAATGCAAACAAATAGAAAGACTAATAATAATAGAAAAAGAAATACAAGAAAATACCCCTAAAGAGGTGAATTGAGTCCATTGATGTTGAGAGATATTAATGACTAGAAACTGTTATTTCCTGTTATTTTGATGTTTGTTGTTGTTGTTGGTTGTGGTAGTGGTGGTGGTGGTGGTGGTGGTGGTGGTGTGTGTGTGTGTGAGTGTGTGTATTGTGTGTGCTTGTGTTTGGGTGTGTTCTCCTTTTTATGCTGGTTTGGAATTACTTATTTCTTGTGCTTTTTTGGATGTAGTTGTCTTCTTTTTGTTTGACTTTTAATCTTTTTTGTAGGACTGGATTTATGGATTAATACTGTTTAAATTTGTATTTGTCTTGAAATAGCTTATTTTCTTTTTTTTCTCTTCTTTCTTGATTTTATTTCTTTTTTTTTAAATTTTTTTATTCGATATAATTTATTTACATTTCAAATGATTTCCCCTTTTCTAGCCCCCCACTTCCTGAAAGTCCCGTAAGCCCCCTTCTCTTCCCCTGTCCTCCCAACCACCCCTTCCCACTTGCCCGTTCTGGTTTTGTCGAATACTGCTTCACTGAGTCTTTCCAGAACCAGGGGCCACTCCTCCTTTCTTCTTGTATCTCATTTGATGTGTGGATTATGTTTTGGGTATTCCAGTTTTCTAGGTTAATATCCACTTATTAGTGAGTGCATACCATGATTCACCTTTTGAGTCTAGGTTACCTCACTTAGTATGATGTTCTCTAGCTCCATCCATTTGCCTAAGAATTTCATGAATTCATTGTTTCTAATGGCTGAATAGTACTCCATTGTGTAGATATACCACATTTTTTGCATCCACTCTTCTGTTGAGGGATACCTGGGTTCTTTCCAGCATCTGGCAATTATAAATAGGGCTGCTATGAACATAGTAGAACATGTATCCTTATTACATGGTGGGGAATCCTCTGGGTATATGCCCAGGAGTGGTATAGCAGGATCTTCTGGAAGTGAGGTGCCCAGTTTTCGGAGGAATCGCCAGACTGATTTCCAGAGTGGTTGTACCAATTTGCAACCCCACTAGCAGTGGAGGAGTGTTCCTCTTTCTCCACACCCTCTCCAACACCTGTATTTATTAATTTCCTCTGTACAGTTTTTTGTCAGATTTATAAGATTGGATTTTGGGTCATTTTTTTATTTTTGGTGATTCAGTAGTTTTATGATATCCAGAGCCTGATGTCATAGGGAAGTTATGATCTCAACTTGTTTTAATGCCATGGATTTGTTGATTGTGTTTTTTGAGGGCCTTTAGCCCTATAGATGGCTTTGGTCCTTGGATGTGCCTGTGGCAGGTATTGGGAGGGGAATTAACCTTGATGGTCATGGAATTACAGGCCTCTGATGGGTATCTTTTGTCTGTTTGCATCCAGATCAAAATGGAATTAAATGGTTCAGGATTAAAAGATCTGATGAAGATGAGTGGAGAGATGACTGAAGAATGGAGGTCATTTGGGGACAACAGACTGGTCAGGGCAGTGGGGGTGTCTCAGAAGACTCAGCAAGAAGGTACGATGGGTGGAGGGATAGGAACCTAACATGTGTGGTTTAAGATTCAGAAGTCTGATGAGGGTAAGCAGAGAGGTAGTAGGAGAATGGAGGTCTGCCTGGGATAGCGGTCTGCTTAGGGCTGTTGGGGTTGCCCCAGAGGTTTCAGAGAGTCAATGCTCATCGTTTTTAAGTGATTATGCAGTTACCATATAGTTCAAGGATAACAGAGCCAATGCTGAAATGCAGGATTTAAACCTCTTTCTTGGAGTACTCAATTCCTGATTAAGGGTAAAGCAGTAGAATATTCATTTGTTTTATTCTATCAGATACAGTAAAACCTGTCTTTTGATCTTGGATTAAAGACAGCTTCCTAGGTCACTTTATCTAGAGATAGATAGCATCCTTGATTCTTCTACAATTTAAGCTAAGAAGAACTTAGCCTTTAATGCTTATTTTTTAGGCATTCATCTCCTTGTCCTTGCACTTATGGAACCTGACAGAAATGACACAAGCTATTTGGGTAATAAATAGAGAATTACTCAGAGTATTTGAATGCCATAGATTATCAGAGATTACTGTTATCACTAGTCCCATCACTACCCTCAGGTGTAAATATGTTTAGCAAGTGTAAACATTGCTACAAATGCAGTTCAGGCTCAGAAACTGCAGTAACAGGGTTCTCAAAATCTAATTGTCAACTGGAAACTCTGAGATGATATCAGAACCTGTCTGGCCAATGGAGGAGATAATCAGTTTCATTTCATCTCCTCATTTCTCAGGCTGTAAATTAGCATTTCTATACAGAGGTTATCTTTGTATATTTTACTGTATTCAATTTGAGCAGCATGATAGAGGATATTAAGATACCATTTTAAAATAAGAGCTCATCAGTGGGATCTCCATATACTCCATGTTCATAGACAAATGTGTAGAGATCAAATCAACATAAAATATAGTGCAAATCCAGAATTTCCCTTGAGTTATCTCTAGGCTGTTACCCTAACCCTTTAGTAGAATTCCCTATGGGAGGTGCAGTAAAATAAATGTGGCAAATTATATTTTACAGTGGATATAAAGATATTGTTAGCATTGTGCTGAGAAATTACTCAGGAAAAGAAACTTTTGTCTTTGACCTATGGATTAGTTCTTAAGTTATCCAGTATAGATAACTACAGACCAATGCTCAAGCTCAGTATGTGTTCCCTTGGAGAAACACTTTAATCTTTAAACATACAAATTATATAGCTTCATGTTTGTCTTTCTATACCACAGAATCATAGTTGTATTGAGAAATGTGATTTTTTGGACTGATGCATATGTACAATGTGAGAAAACATAAAAAAGAACATGTAGCAATCATGACTATTTAAATGAATGTGTTTGTTCACATCTGCCTTTGCCACTAATTATCTGTATAATTTTAGACAAGTAATTTAATCTCTAGGAGCCTCTGTTTTTTGTGTAATGAAAAAGAAGGAAAATTAACTAAGAACATGCTGAATCATGTTGATGATAATAAATATTGAAGTACATAAAGTAAAGTAAGCCAATACACATGTGTGTGCACACATTTCAGAAACATTTTCAACAGAGATTACATTTTTATTACCTTTTATTAAGTGAGAGAATTATGGCTCAATGAACTTTTAAAAGACTGCCTTGAACTGTAAAGCTAGCTAGCAAGTGTAAAACACAAGATTTTAACTTCAGCATCAAACTAATTGTATAAGTTGATTTTCCCTGAATTTTACAAAGGATGTCTTTAACTTTGTGGAGATTGCAGAAAAATCCTGTTCAGGAATCTTCTTAAGGCACTTGTCATATCTTTGTTTCTCAGGCTATAGATGAATGGGTTCAGCATGGGGGTCACCACAGCATACATCACTGCTGCAATCCTATCCTTGCTAGCTGAATCAGCATCAGAAGGAATGAAATACACCCCAATAGCAGATACATAGAACAGGCAGACTGCTGAGAGATGGGATGGGACCCACAGGTGGAGAAGGTCTTCCACTTTCCGCTTGCTGATGAGACTCTCACAATGGTGGCCACAATGCGGACATATGAAGCAATAATAAACAAAGGAATCAAGACAGTTAATGATCCTCCCCAGTAGAGCAGCACACACTGGTTGGCATAAGTGTTGGAACAAGAGAGCTTCAACATGGGAAGTAGTTCACAAAAGAAATGGGGAACAATGTTGTTCATACAGAAGGATAACTGTGACAGGAGAATGATGTGGGTTAGAGCATATGAATTGGCAAGGAATAGGGATATGGTCACCAGCAGGATACAGCATCTGGGACTCATGACCAAGGTGTAGTGAAGGGGATAGCATATGGCCACAAGTCTGTCATAAGCCATCACTGCCAGAAGGAAAACATCTAGTCCAATGAACCACAAGAAGAAATAGATTTGAGACAGGCATCCAGCATAGGGGATGCTGTGCCTCTGAGTTTGGATGTTTACTAGCATCCTCGGAACTGTGGTAGATGATAAACACAGGTCAGTGAGAGAGAGATTGGCCAGGAAGAAGTACATGGGACTGTGGAGGTGTGGATTAGAGACAATTGCCAGGGTGATCAGCATATTCCCCACCACAGTGACCAGGTATATGACTAAGAAGATGCTAAAGAGAAAACATTGTTGTTCTTGATGCTCAGAAAGGCCCAGGAGGAGAAATTCAGAAACACCACTGTGATTTCTTGTCATCATAATTCAGTGGGAACTAAAAGATAGAAAGAAGAACAGCATACCAAGAATGCTTATTATAATATTACCTTGATGGGAACAGAGAAAAAAAGACAAGATGTCATTAGAGTGTTGGTGGCTATGTGTTCTTGGAGACCCAAATTGACTCTCTGATCTGGTCATGATCACATGTATCTCATTAGCTCTAGTAGCACTAGACAGAACAACCAAGGCAGTCAACTATAAAGAAGTGCTGGAATTTTGGTCTATGGTTCCATTGTGTTTAGGCCTGTGGCATGGTAGCACATCATGTCAGGGAGTACATGTTGAGCAAAAATGTATGCTTTTTCATAGCTAGGGCCTCAGTTTATGACTGGTTTATGTTGGTGACATGAAAGAGAAGGGAAAGGGAAGAGACAAGGATCCTACAGTCTCCCCTGAAGTCTCCACAACCATTGAGCCAGACTTTTTAGTTTCCATTATCTGCCATTAGCACAAAACAGGCACCAAACCTATAATGCATGGGCTATTGGAAAGTGTTTTATATTCAGCAATAGCAATTCACTTATCAAAAATGTAACTGAGTCTCCTGGAAAGCACAGGTCAGGTTAAAATCTTGACAATTCTTACAGAGTTTTTATTCTTAGTTTTATTACAAATATATCACTAATGAGATTATCAGGACTAATTTATTCACTCCATGTTCATTGAATACTTATGGTATGTCACATATAACCTGAGTTTTTTTGTATGCACAATATATTTGTCAGAGCTATCACAGATTCAACAAACACATCCATAAGAGAAGAAAGATGTCAAAGTGACTGTCAGATCCTTTTAAGTTTAGGGATTAGCAAGTAACTCATTGTTGAAGGAAGAGATACGATCAAGATAATTAGGTAAAGAATCTATTGGATGGTTACAAATGAATCCTAATAAAGAGATAAAGAAGCACCACTATGGTAATGTGCACATCTATTTAGAAGAGACAGAAGGCAATCATAGTTCAAAGGTAGAGTTCAGAGGGAAGTAACAGATAAGGTGGAGAAAGAGGCAGAATTAGGGCACACATGCTTTTTAGTACAGATTAGGGAATTTATATTTTGTTCTCAGAAAGACCCCTGTGAATATGTATAAGTGATTAAATAAAAGGTGTTCAGTTTATGATATAAAGGGTCATTCTCTTGCTATGTAGAGAAGAATCATATGGATCATACAAGTATACATGTAATCAGAAGCTACATGTCATGACATGTACCTGTAACCCTTGTATTCTGGAGACTGAGGCAAGATGATAACAATGGCACATGTCTGTAATCTATGAGGCAAGATGATAGCAAGTTAGAAGCCAAGCTAGGCTACATGGTGAGACTCTGCAGCCAACAATGGCAACAACAGAAAGATTGCAAGCAGTGATGCTATAAAGAAATACATGTTGATATACTTTGAGATAAGGTGAAGTGGATGAGGGTGGGTTATACTTCATCTGTCTTTTCTAAGGTACTTCTGTATCCAGAGGGTAGTCTACAAATACCAGAATTCTCTAAATTAATGGGAAATAATAAGCTGACTCGTACCAACAGAGAAATGATCTGAGTGTTTGTCAAATTGGAGAATACATGCAATGTCTTAGTCACCTAAGAAGTCTTTGATAAGGAAATATACATGGGCAAGTATAAATAATTTTCAGAAGGAGAGAGATTGAAAATGTCATAGGCCACAGAGACATTGCACAGGAGGCGATATAAAGATTGTGATATGGGAGTACTGTACAAGTGACATATTCTTTGGTCCATACAAACTATATATAATGTATCTTTCCCCCACAGTATCTTATCCTCAGAGACAGAAAATTTCACTTCTGGAGACAGGTGGCCTTTAAGTTTTCTTAGATGCAATACAGACAGTTGTGAACTATTTGGGAAAAATAATTTGTAAATAATTATTATATAAAATACATTTTTCTTACAGTATGTATGTATGTATGTATTAATGTATGTATGTATGTATGTGTGTGCATGTTCATGTGTGTGCATGCAAGCACATTTGTGTATATATTTGGGAGTCAGAGAACAACCCTGAATGTGAGTTCTTGTCTTCTATCCCATTGAGACAGGGTCTATTCTTGTTCTTTACCTCATATGTTAAGATAGCCAGCCTGTGAGCTTCTGATGATTCTCCTGTGTCTATCACCATCTCTCTGTAGGAGTGCTGAAAATTAAAGATTCATGCTACTGAGTTTTGTTTTACATGGGTTCTTAGCAACAAACTTAGCTCCTCACAATTATCTATGCATTCAGCCCTAGATATAATCTTTAATCACTCCACTGTGGGTCTAGGGTATCATGTTTGTAACTTTTCCTGTACTTGTTTATTTTTTATCCAATTCCAGAAATAGCCAGGGGCATACAACATTTAAGGAGAATCCCAGTGAGCACAGCCCCTGTGGTTATATGGTAACTGGACATTGGTAATAAACAAAACAGGTAAGCATACAGCCAGAGTTAGGGTGAGCATTGAAAGGAGAACTATGTTGATGCCATGAAAAAGTACATTTGGAAGATTTAGTTTGACTTCAGGGAAAGCCCTTTTGAAAAATTTAAATAAAATTTGAGACCTGAAGAAATAATTAGCTATCAAGAGCAGGAGTAACAAGACTAAGATTATAAACTACCCATGCCTTGTGACAGTTCATAGTATGGGGAGACACTTATGGTCAGAGACAATATGAACAATTTGATAAATTACATTCAGGTTGACCATAGGTGGCTGGACCACTTGAATCAAGATGCTTTGAATGGGTTGACTTGTCAATGAGTTTAGTCTCTGACGATGAATTCATGTACAGCAGCATTCTCACCAGTACACCCTTAAGATACATCTACAGAGGAAGAGTCAAAACAAACTTGAGAAAGAAGAAGTAAAGAAATGGCTATATTCTGTCATCCTAGAGAAACATGGACTGACTTCCCTTTGATTTTCCACTAGAATCTCACTCTCGTGAGATTCTCACTTTTATTTCAAGGGTGCAGACTCAGGATGTAAAGGATACCTGAATGTAAATCCTCTGTTTTGTCAAATATTAACTAAGGAGATAATGAGAGAACATGTGTATGACCATGTCCACAGAAGAGAAGTTACATGTTCTAACTGTTGGTGTCCTGCTTAGCTGTGCTAAAAATGTCTACACATCACATCCGAATTTTAATTTTTTAAGAGAATCTATTTCTTCACTAAGGGAACTAAAATATGAAGAAGTGAAATCATTTGTCTTAAGTAGAACTCAGTGAATTAGCAGAAAAGCCCAAACCTGAACTGTGGTCATCTGATTTTACACTTACCCAACTGTTTTCAACTAGTCTTTGTTGATATGAAGCTCTGTGGTTCTTTAGATCCTGCTCCCTTCAAACAAATTCACATTCCAACCCTTTCTGGAGACTCAAACTCTTCTTCCCATGGAGTGGAAACAAAATTTGTATGTATATGTAGAATATATTTCTGGAGTCACAATATTTGAACTGGAAAGCATGGAGGTGGCACATATGGGAATATTTACCAGGTACAGATGCTTCAGAGTTCCCATTTGTGAGAAGGGAGACCAATTATCTCTGAATCTCTAGGGAGACGAAACATACTGCAGCTGTCAAGTGAGATTTCTATTTCTTCTACAGATTGTCAAAGATATTTCCTTGGTGAGGGATATAGACTACACTTATTTCTGGGTAAAAGAGCAAATGTTTAGATTGTTGATAGGGATTATTTTGGTTTAGTAAATTAGTGACTGTAGACTCTACATCATCCATGGATTCACTAGCATTGAGCACTTAACTAAGTTTCTAGTTAAGAGGGGAGAAACAGTACTGCCAAGTCAAGCAAATGGTCAGTCTGAAAACATACAGGCAAATAGCATTATACACACCAATCAGGTTGTATTAAGCACTGTTCTAATCAGGTCTTGTGTGTTTACTATGTTCTGTCACTGGTTAGTCACTGGTTTTATATACCAGTCTAAAATAAAAAGAATGGCTTAGGTTAACAACTGATACATATCAGCAGATCATTCTATACCTAGAGACTCGATATTAGGTACTGTGCTATGTATGTGTATATAATACATACATACGTACATACATACATACATACATACATACATACATGCAAACATACATGTATGCATTAACAATTAATGAAAAAGAGGCCATGAATTTAAAGACACCAAGTGGGCTATGTGAGAGAAGATAAGAAATACAATGGAGAAAGATGGCAAAAAAGAATGAAAGCATTAGTTAAGGAAAATAACTAATATTAATGGCACCCCAGAGGATTTTTAAAATTTATGTTCCCATTTGTAACATAAGAAAGTTTTTATAATGCCAAACACTCAGCAATAGACTGTTAGACTTTAAATTTTATCCATTTATTTTTTTGTGGTGCTAAAGATGGAATTCAGATGTACTATATAAACATGCTGCCATTGTGCTACACCCAGCTCCTCATGATCTGGGTATTTCATGGTGCTTTAAATTAATATTCCTTTGGAATATATTGAATTTGAACATCTTATATGTATAGAGTTAGTTAGATAGCTCCTTATGTAAATTAGTTATTCAAATTATTATCTTGTTGCATTTTTCTTAATTTTCCATTAATTTGAAGTGATTATATATTCCAATTTGATATCTGAGGTAGATGATAAAAACAGACACATAGGCAGATATATAGGTATATGTAGATGATTTCTAGATGGACAGATAGAATCTTTTGTGAGATGCTTTTTTACTATTTATATAGTTAGATGAATAATAATGCTTATGCTTTTATTATTTCAGTTTTGGGTTTTCTGTGAGTTGTCTGCACACACTAAAAACCTTTTATATTTATTTATTTATTTATTTATTTATTTATTTATTTATTTATTCATGCACTTTACATCCTGGTCACATGCCCCTCTCCATTTCTGAACATACATTCCTTCCCCCATCCCCGTCTCTTCTTCTTCTGAGAAGGATGACCACCTGAGTATTAGCCAACAGTGGCATGTCAAGTCACTGAAGGATTAGTCGCTTCCTCTCACACAAACCTCAGAAAAGGTAGCCCAGTTAGGGCAGTGAGATCCACAGTCAGGCAACAGATTCAGGGGCAGTCCCTGCTCCAGATGTTGGGGGACTCATGTGAAGACCAAATGCAATATGTGCAGGGGACCGGGGTCCAGCCCATGCCTGTTCTTTAGTTGGTGCTTCAGTCTCTGGAATTCCCTAAGGATTCCTGTTAGTTGACTCTGTTTGGTCTTCTGGTAGAGTCTCTATTCCGCCAGGTTCTTCCATCTTCCACAAGACTCCTCTAGCTTCGACTAATGGTTGGCTGTGGGTTTCTATATCTGTTGATTGGCTGCTGGGTGGAGCCTCTCAAAGGACAGTAAGGCCAGGCTCCTGTCTATGTTAGCATACTGGAGTATCATTAATAGTGTCAGTGGTTTGTTCTTGCCTATGGGATCAGTCTCAAGTTGGGCCAGTCATTGGTTGGCCATTCTTTCCAGCTCATGTCCATATTAGTCCCTGAATATTTTGTAAGAAGAAAACATTTTGGGTTGAAGTTTTGTGGTAGATTGGTGTCCTTATCCCTCCACTCAGAGCACTGTCTACCTATAGTAGATGGCCACTTCAGGGTCCCTATCCTCAACTTCTAGCAGTCTCAGCTAGAGCCACACCATAGACTCTCTGGAGCCTCCCTCCTCCTAGGTGTCTGGTACATCCTAGAGATGACCCCATCACTTGCTGTCAATTTCCATTCTCTCTCCCAACTCTTCCTACTCCTGATCCTCTACCTTGTTCCCTTCTCCATCCCCTCTTCTACCAAGTTTCTTCACTCCATACCTTCCAATGTCTATTTTATTTTCCCTTCTGAATAAGATTCAAGCATCCTACCTTAGGCCCTCCTTGTTATTTGCAGATTTATTTGTAATAGCCAGAAACTGCTAACAACCCAGATGTCCCTCAACTAAAGAATGGGTAAAAAATGTGGTTCATTTACACAATGGAGTATTAGAATGGATAAAGAAAATGTGGTTCATTTACACAATGAAGTATTAGAATGGATAAAGAAAATCTGGTTCATTTATACAATGAAGCATTACTCAGTCATTAAAAAAAGAACATCATGAAGTATGCAGGCAAATATATAGAACTAGATTGTATTTTCCTTAGTGAGGTAACTCAGATCCAAAAGGACATGAATAGTATGTACTCACTTATAAGTAGATATTAGCCATAAAATACAGGATAACCATGACATATAATACACAGACCAGAAGAAATCAAATGAAAATAACAACAACAAAAACTATTTATAGGGTTTTATACAAAACAAAACAAAACAAAACAAAGCAAAACAAAATAAACCAAAGCAACCCACATAAGACTGGCTCAAACCAGCAAACATAAAACTAGTTCAAACCAGACAAAATCCCATCATGGAGAAGGGGAAGTATACACAGAGTTCCAGCCCTAATCAAGAAGTTATTTGCAACTGATACTTGCTAAAAAGGGAAAAATCAATTTTTTTCCAAGTGGTGTTTCACTGCATTTAACAACTGCACTCCAGGGCAGGCTCCAGTTGGCCAGTATAAGACAAACTCTATCCTTTTTTACTTTTTAGTTTGTTTTGTTTATTTTATGAGCTTGCTGTATTGGTTTTTAGCAGTTTAGTTTTTATTATTTTATTTTTCTGAGAGAAAGAAGGAGCATGAAGTTGAGGGGGTAGGAAGTTGGGAAAGATCTGGAAAGAATATGGGGAGGAGAAAGACTGTATTCTAAATATATCACATGCAGGAGAAGAGAAAGGAAATAAAAGGTCTATCCAGACAAATGTGGACATGTTTCTTTTGCATTTTCTTCTACAATTTTTATATCTTTCATTTGAGTTGTTGATCCATTTTCAGTTTTTAAATGAGAGATAAGGATATAGTTTTTACCTTCTGCTTGTGGATATTGTTGTGATCATGAAAAGAGAAAGAGGTTAGAGAGTATGTTCTATGGTGGTATGGAGAATGGGGTTGCCTCAGCGAGCCAATGCCAAGGCATCCCTTTCCCCTGAGGGACCAGACACACACCAGTATAGTATAGAATAGAGCTTATTCAGGGCATGAGGAGGGGATTGAAGAGGGTAGGAGAGGCAGAGAAAGGCAGAGAGGGAGAGAGTAGAGAAGCAGAAGCAGAAGCAGACCATGATTACCTGGAGAGGGGGGGAGGGGAGGAGATCCCAAGAGGGGGCAAGAGATATAAGAGAGGTAAGATGAGTAAGAAGGGTAAGAGGGTAAGAGAGGTGAGAGAGAGATGAGAGAGGTAGGAGAGAGAGGAGGAGCTGAGCAACTTTCTTTATAGTAGGCCAGGCCTACCTGGCTATTGCCAGGTAACTGTGGGGTGGACCTTATACGGAAACCTAACAGATATCCAACCTCTTCCTAACATGTAATTTTTCTCTGTTTGTTGAGATGGATTATCATTCTGCATTCTAGATTGTCCTGGGACTCAATTGTCAGCCTCCTGGGCCTTGAGATTATAGATATGTGTTATCATGCATGGATCATTGTGAAATAGAAAAACCTCTTAACTATAAGTACATGTCTTTAATCCTAACTTCTCTGTTAAGTGGATCAGAAGATCAAGGTTAAGACTCATAATTATAGAACTCATAGAAGATGAAAATAATGCTGGGGAAGTGGTGGAGGAGTAAAAGTACCATGTGATGAGAATGTGGAAAGGAAACTCTGAGGGCTGGTAGAATACGAGGGGAAGCAGGGATTGGAGAATTAACAAATTTTGTTTATAGGGTAGCATAATAAAACCTAATATTTGATGAACTAATTAAAATATTCATTAATTTGTAAATGATACCAAAAAATAAAAACATAAGGCAAAGAATGAGAGGGTATTTATATAAAATTGTTATATAGGGTTATTATCCAAAATATATAAATAATTTTTAAAATTCACAATAAGAAAATAAAGGCAAGTGAAAACTGAACCAAACATCTTGACAGATATTTCATCAAAGAAGATGTACAAATGGAAAAAATATAAAAAGATGGTCTAGTACAGGTGTCACTAGAAAGATTCAAATTAGAGAAATAAATCACACAACTGTTAAAATAACTAACCAGAAAGTTGAACCAGGAGAAGGGGGTATAGTGTTCAAAATACATAGTAGGATATTCTCAAAGGATTAATAAAAAATAATTAAATTTCTAAACATAAAATACTCTTCCACACACATTTAGATTATTACTTATCATTGTTTGGAGGTATGTCCTTGAAATACTGAAATCAAGTTGAAACATGAGATTAGCCTCAACATCTAAAGGAAGTCTCAGGGGTTCTCTGTCCCCTTGGAGTCAGCTCTGCTAATTAAGATTCAAAATCTTTTTATGCTAGAGCAATCACAGAACAAATATCCCTGAGAGGAAATCACAACACAACTGTTACCCTAAGAAGAATCCTAGAACCAGATTTAGCAAAGCTGAAACCACAAGATATGCAAAGGACTTCTACAATCAAGAGCCCTTGTTTCTGGAGTCAGGGCATCTCTGTCTTTTGAGATGAGAGCTGAGAAAGTAGCATTACCTGGGACCCGGAGGTTAGCAGGAAAGCAGGGTGTTGAGACCAGAGAGGGAGATAAATTACCCTTTTGAGCACTTTGTTAGTCTTGCCTTCATTTTCTATTCCTCTTCTAGCTAACCAGCCTCAGTTAGGGGTGGAGGAGGAAGAGAGTGAAGCTGAATGCTGGTAGAGAGGCTGACTTAGGGATAATTTGCAGATGTGGAAAATTTCAGCCTCTGGAAAAAGCTAGAAGAAAAGACTTTGGGCATGAAAGGTGAGCTAGAAGAATCTTCCAGAGAAAGATAAAAACAAAGATTTTACATATGGAGGTGAGCTGGAAGAAGTTGCCTCTCCATTTGGCTACTTCATGGAGTCTTGCGCTTCTTTTCTCTTATAATTTCAAATATTTCTTGAATTAGAAACTCCCAAGATCCAACTGGAACCCGAATCTGACTTTTGGTTTTAGGACCATCTACTTTGACCTTGCAGTCATCCACAACAAAGGTTTTGGAGAGAGCAAAATTCCCAGCATTACAAAAACAACCACTGTATTCTCATCATCATACCCCAGAAGTAAGGATTAAAGCCTTGCTGTATCCTCATGATTTGAATCGTTGAACTAGTTTGTGTTAAGTAACAAAGCTTCTTGTATATAACTGGATTCAAATCAATGGAAATAGTTAACCAAACCAAGATTGTCTCTGAGTTCATCCTCCTGGGACTCTCCTCTCGGCCTGAGGACCAAAAACCACTCTTTATCATCTTCCTCACCATTTACCTGATTACTCTAGCAGGGAACATGCTCATCATTCTGGTCATCCGCTATGACCCTCATCTACATACTCCCATGTATTTTTTCCTGACTTTTCTATCTTTAACTGACATTTGCTTCACTACAACTATTGTTCCCAAGATGCTAGTGAATTTTCTGTCAGAAAAAAAGACCATCTCCTTTGCAGGGTGTCTGACACAAATGTATTGTCTCTATGCCTTGGGCAACAGTGATAGCTGTCTTCTGGCAGTAATGGCCTTTGACCGGTATGTAGCCATCTGCAACCCCTTCCACTATGTCACCATCATGAACCATCATCGATGTGTCCTACTAGTGACCTTCTCTTGCTCTTTTCCTCACCTCCATTCACTTTTGCACACACTTTTACTTAATCTTCTTACCTTCTGTGACTCCAATGTTATTCACCACTTTCTCTGTGACCTTAGTCCTCTGATAAAATTATCCTGTTCCTCCACATTTGTCAATGAGATTGTGGTAGTAACAGAAGGAGCTCTTGTTTTGGTGACCCCCTTCCTATGCATTGCTTTCTCCTACATCAGAATTCTTATTACAGTTCTCAAGATCCCTTCTACTGCTGGGAAACGCAAAGCCCTTTCCACTTGTGGTTCTCATCTCACTGTGGTAACCCTGTTTTATGGAAGCATCTTCTATGTATATTTACAGCCTGTGTCAACTTATACTGTCAAAGACCATATAGCAACAATTGTCTACACAGTTTTCTCATCTATGCTAAACCCTTTCATCTACAGCTTGAGAAACAAAGACCTGAAGCAAGGTCTGAGGAAGCTCATAAACAGAAGGGGCATCTAAATAGCATCTCTTGATAAACTCACAAGTCTGCTCCACTTAGGCTTGGCTTGTTTTTGCTGTTCTTAGTAAACAGTGCCAGAGGTTAGCATTTTTAATGCATGCATGAAAAGGCTATGGGGGACATTTATATCCAATGAGGTAATCCATGATGGCTATTAGCTATTCCTGTACCTCTGTAAGTAGGATGTTTTTATTTTCTATTTCTCCCTCTTTTCATTATCTGTATTTTCATCTTCTGAAAACTGCTTAAATTAATCCTTTTACTCTCAAATATTTTCTGACTCAAATTCCCACTGTTTATTAAACTGGTCCTCCAAAATTTCACATAATCACTTAAAAATTACGTAATTTGTAGCAGCTGAATGCCTTTGAAAACTGAACATAAGAACAAGGAAAGAAAGGGAAAGGATGATAAGAATGATGATTACATTTTAGTTATTATTTTTGCATTGGGAAAATTCCATGTTTTTCTCATTAAAATGTTTTTTGCCTAAGTTTGATTTTTGTCTGTAATCTCTTTTTTCTATTTTCTCAAAATTATATAGTTCCTTTAAATTTTGCTTATACTTTACCATTTAATTAAAAATGCCAGGAGAACAAGGAACAAGAATAACAGCTTGGAGATTTTCCATTTCACTTGGAGTATATAGGAAACAATATATGTAAAATATGTTGCTTATTTTAAGCATTTCTACTCATAGGACTATATGTAGAATTATCATCAGAAACGTATACTGAAAAATACTGCCATATGTATGTACTGAATACTAGGATGTTTGCATTCATTCTGTGAACCTCAGTATCAACAGGAAAAATAGAAACAATTTAAAATTTGATCAATCAAGAAAAAAAGATGCAGTTAAGTATTCCAAAGAGTACTATCATATACAGCAAATTCAAATAATTGGATATATTTTTATTGCTGCTTTCAAAAACTATTGAGGAAGATCAAGATGTGGAGCAAAGTAGAGTGTAGTGGTGCATACCATTATACTAGTACCCAAAAGACAGAGACAGGAGGATCTTTGTGAGTTAGAGGCCAGACTAAGGTACATAGTAAGTTACAAGCCAACCAAAGATGTAGAGTGAGGTCCTGCTTCAGTAAAGAGAAAAAAGATGTAGAACAAGATGTCTATCCTTCTGAGTAGTGTTTGGGTAAGTGAGGGGGCAGCAAAGCAGGGCACTTAAGCTTTCCTGTATCCATTCATAATGTTTAAACACGTTCTAATAAATCATATTTGTGGAATTTTAAATTATAAATATATAAGATGGTCAATGCAATGTCAAGAGACTAATAATTAACAATTGAAAACAAGCATTTATAGTGCTTGTGTATATGAAAACATTTAGCACAATAGCTTCAGGCAGATAACTTAATAAGTCAATATGACAGAATTATAAGTGTCAAATCTAGTCTTTAGAGTATTTATTTTATTTGATTTATTTTAATTTTTATTAAAAAAGTTTAGTCCATTCCTTAGGAAGTTCACACACATATGCAATGTGTTTAAATCAAATTAATTCCCACTGCCCAAGACCAAAGTCTTCCCAGACCCCCCACAAATTTCCAACTTCATTTCCTGTTTTCATAATCTGCAGAGTCCAATCAGTGATTCCTATACATGTAAAGTGTAGAGTCATTCTCTGCAGCTACCACATCCCTAAAGAAAACAGACTCTCCATACTGCAGCCTTCAATTGCTAAAAGCTTCAAAGCTAGATATGGGGTTTTGTGAACCCCTCCCCTGTCTATACTGGAACTTGGACTTCTTTGTTTATACAGACAATGGCCACTGTGGGTTCATGAGTTCAGTGGCTTTGTCATGTATGGAAGACACTGTTTTATATGAGTCTTCTCTTACAATCTTTCCATCATCTTCTCTGATGATTTCTTAGCCATGTGGCAAAGGAGTGTAACACAAATCTTGCATTAAGGTTGGAGCAACCACAGTCACTCATGCTTTGCCATTTGACTAGATGTGATGTTCTGTCTTACTTAATTTCTGTTAATTAATTTCTGTCACTGTGAATTAACGCTTCTCTGATGAGGGCTAAGAGCTCCACCAATCTTATCTATAAAGGTAAGTATTTAGGAGGCACATTTTCTAAAAATCATTATCGTGTATGTGTGTGTGTGTGTGTGTGTGTGTGTGTGTGTAGGTCAGAGGACAACTTGCTGATGTTTTAGGGTTTGATGTATAATTTAGGTACTAGCTCTCTGTCAAATATATGGTCAGAAATATTTTGGTTTTTTTGGGAAGGTGTCAGTTCTTTCCTTCCACCTTTTAGAATAAGGATATCCAACTTAAATGTTAAGCTTGGTGGCAAGAATTACCTAATGAGTTACCTCAGTAACTAACTTTTGGATATTTAAAATATACCTGTATCACCCTACTGCATAAGACAAGGATGAGTCATTATACTACATGTTCATTTGTAATGGTCCATCCTCTCTTTGTTCCAAATATGGATTTGTTTACATTTCATAGGCTGTGGGAGGCAGGTCCCGACTCTGTTCTACACCTGAGTTGGAAGCCTAGTTATTGCTCTTGACTGTGTCCTTTTACATGAGTGTCAACGTTCAATCAAGGATCAACAATACACGAGGAAAACAATTCTTAGATGTGTCACCCAAAACAACTATGTGATGTAGAAAATGTAACCCTGATAAGTTGAACTTCATCTAAAAACGTTTTAAGTGTTTTCTGTGGTGCATTCTGCTAAAAGGACAAAAAGGGAATTACACAGTGGGAGAAAACATTTTCAAATCGCATATTTGACAAAAGGTTTTCACGTAAAGGTCACAAGACTCCTTAACAACGAATATTGAAATGAGTCAGTAAAAACATAAGCAAAAGGCATGATAAGACATTTCATCAGAGGTGTGTCGATGCAGAAGAGACTCCTGAAAGATAAGTACTATTAGCCATCTGGTAAACATAAATTAAAACAATGAAATTTGACTACATACTCATAAGAATGGCCACAATGTTTTTTTTTAAGTGACAATATCAAATGCTTATGAGGATTCAGAGACACAGGCTATTTCTGGTTTGCCTTGAGGAATGATAAAGTAACATGCCACTCTGAAAAACACAAAAGTTAAACATACAATTACTCTACAGTTCACAAATTACATTTATCACAAAAGAATTCAAATTATATTCTCATATAAAGATGCATTTTTTGCATGTATTCTGGGACAAAATCTAGGGCTTTGTGTTTGCTAGACAAGTGTTCTACTACTAAGTCAAGTGCCCAACTCAAAGTATGCATATATTCTCTCTCTCTCTCCCTCATATATATATATATATATATATATATATATATATATATATATATATATATATATATGAATGACTAGGATATGTAGATACTCTCTGACAGTATTAGTTGGTTCTTTGAATTGTTTCAATAAAAGTGGGCCCTCAAATGTTTGAAAGCATTATTCTCTACATGGTTCACTCCAAATGAAAGGTTTTCAGAAACATCTCTTTTTGGTAAGAAATTAAGTTATCACCCACACATTTATAAAAGGCAAAATAAATGAAAAATACAGACCTTAATTCATGATAAAGATATCTAGTTTATTTTTAATAAATAAGGGTCTCTGAAATGAATGAACAAATAAACATCTAAAAAGACCACTGTTGGGGAAGTGAACTGTGCTAACAGACAGAACAACCGGTAAGGCTGAGTGAGCCCAAATCCCATGAAACTCAAAATTTAGTATGGTAGGCATGGGGCCAGTCCCTTGTCAAACTATGTGTTCTGGAATTCATAACCATGACATCCCATTGAGAGGACCATGGCAACTAGTCAAATAGCATAAAAACATGGAGTTCTCCATACTAATGAAATATAGGCCCTGAGTTTTCAGCAATCTAAAGAGCAGGAGAAGGCCTTCTCTCTTCCAGCACCCCATTTTCTCAGCACTCACTTGGAACCAAACCAGAATCAACCTGTCCTGGGATTTGTCTTCTTCCACTACTTGCTTGGTGCGAGGGCACCTTGCCTGAGACTGTGGACTGAGGACCCTGCTTCCTGACTCTCAGCAAATACTTGGGTACACAGGATACTGGGAACCACATCATCCCATACTCTGCTATTTTTGGCCTGAGGAACCACAGACTAAGGACCCCCATTATGGACTGCATTCTGACTCCCCTAAGCAGAATTTGGGCACTCCTGACACCCCAGCATTGAGGCAGACATGCATCCCAGCAGGTCACCTTTTAGAGTTCACTAGAGGACATGCTCAAATATTAATTTTTCTTCTTTTATAATTTCTCACATGTATACAGTGTAAAATGATAATATACACTTCCAATTTTCCTTTCCATCTCTTCTCATACTCCCCTTCTAACATTTAAATTATTATGTATATAAGAATTTTGCCTACATATATATTTCTGTACCACATGAATGATTGGTACCTCAGAGGCCAGGAGAAAACATTGAATACCATGGGACTGGAGTTACAGAGGATTGTAAACACCAGGTAGGGGCTGAGAAATGAACCCGTGTCTTCTAGAAGAGCAGAAAATACTCTTAACCACCAAGTCCTTAATGTTTTTTAAAGCTTATATATATATATATATGTGTGTGTGTGTGTGTGTGTGTGTGTGTGTGTGTGTGTGTGTGTGTGTTTGTGTGTATGTGTGTATACATCCTATGAAGAGTTTCAAACTTCTCAAATATTCAACTATAAAAAAATGGTTTAAGACAGGGTGAACAGTTGATGTAAATAATATAGCCAAATCTTTAGAGAATGACACTAAGTGGAAAAAGTCAACTCTCTAAAGTGTAACACTATATTCATTTATAGCACATTCTTGAAATTGTAAGATTACATAATTGGGAGCCGTTTCAGTGACAAGAGGGTGGAGATGAAAGCAGGAAAGAAATGGATATGGCTATAAGTGGGGCAATATAATAGAACTGAAAGGCTGCATAAATATTTTGTATCTTGAGTGTGTAAATGTTAGAAAAATACTTGTGATAATTATTTTGAAAGGTTATCTTTGGAGTGAAACTTCCTAATAAGTAAATGAGATCTCTCTCTCTATTTTTCTTATGATTGTACATGTATGCAAATATCTGTAATTTTTTAATTAATTAAGCTTTCTGCCACCAGCAGTTCAGTTTCCCCTTCCTATCCTCCTCCTTACTCGAACCTTTCCACTCTCAGTATCCTCCATGTCCAGTTTCATTTTACCTGCTCTTTGTTTACTGTTCCCTAAAGGCATCCACCAGTAGTGGTCCATTCATAGTTTCCCAGCTTTTACATATAGTACAGGTTACACAGACAGAATAAAAATTCAAAGCTAGAATCTTCACATGAGAAAAAAAGAACACAGTGTTTTTCTTTCTGAGCCTGGGTGACCTCACTCAGCTTAATTTATTTCCAGTTCTCATTTACTTTTAGATTTTCATTTTTTCTTTATAGCTGAGTAATATTACATTGTATATATGTAGCAAAATTCCTTATCCATTTATTAGTTGATGGTAATTTTGGTTGATTCCATTTCCTAATCATTCAATGAGCTTCAATGAACTAGGATGTCAAGTATCTCTGTAGTATTTATATAAAACCTCTTTTTTAAATGCCCAAGAATGACATAGCCAAATCATGGGATAATTGTTGCAGGATTTTTCCTGTTCAATTACATTAGTGCAGAGGAGGCCTGTGATTGGACAGGGAAAAGGGAGGTGAAGCTAAGAGTTGCAGGGATGGAGAGTCACTCAGGAAAGGGGAGAGAGAGAGAGAGAGAGAGAGAGAGAGAGAGAGAGAGAGAGAGAGAGAGAGAGAGAGAGAGAGAGAAACAGAGAGAGAGAGACAGAAACAGAGAGAGAGACAGAGACAGACAGAGACAGAGAGACACACAGAGAGAAACAGAGAGACAGGGAAATAGAGAGAAAGAGAGAGAGAGAGAGAAAGAGAGAGAGAGAGAGGAAAATGGAGGCTGATGTGATGATTTCATTAGGTTAGAATAATTGGGATAAAGCTTTTATCATTATCAATTGACTCTGAGGTTATTGTATTGGCATCTTGTAAACTGTGATTGTATTGTTACATAAATCTGATTGGTTAATTAAGCATTAAGAGTCATGAGTCTACTGGGTTACTGGGTATTGTGTTATGCAACCACGAGGTTGGCTTAATTCATAATTTCCCAGCTTTCACATATAGTACAGGTTACACATACAGAATAAAAATTCAAAGCTAGAATATTCACATGAGAAAAAAAAAACAGTATTTTTTTTCTGAGCCTGGGTGACCTCATTCAGCTTATTTATTTCCAGTTCTCATTTATTTTAGATTTTCATTTTTTCTTTATAGCTGAGTAATATTACATTGTGTATATGTAGCAAAATTCCATATCCATTTATTAGTTGATGGTAACTTTGGTTGATTCCATTTTCTAATCATTACATGAATGTGAGATCACCAACTACATGGATAGGGCACAGCAGAAACTACCTGGGGAGAGTAGCTCTGCAAGAATATGCCAGTGCAGGAGAAGAATGGGAACAGTAGTCTGTCACTGTGAAGATTGGCAGACATCTTTTAAAATATTTCTTGCAACAGATAATTCTACTTTTAGTTTTTTTGGAAACATCCAGAGTGATCTTCTCAGTAGCTGCAGTAGTCTACATTCCAACCATCAGTGTATGAGGCCCTCCTTTTGCCACTTGTGTGTCAGCATTTCCAGTCACGTGTATTCTTCCTTTTGTCCTCTTTAAGATGACCTTGAAGCATAAAATGATAGTGAAAACTTATGATCTTCCAAGTCCAGAAAAATTCAATTAGAGGGCACCGTAGATCAAAGGTGACAAGAAATAAGACGTATGTTACACTTGGTATTGAAGGTTTAATTGGGAATAGGGAGCTTAAGGAAAGAAGAGGGTAGGAGTATCATAGAAACCAAGAATGTGTGAAGAAGCCTTATAAAGACTCCACTGGTCTATAACCAATTAAAAGTGCGCGCGCGCGCACACACACACACACATACACACACACACTTTTATAATCATAATTAACCTGCATGAGTGGACAATGAAAACATAAGTTAATAAATGAAAATCTCAGGTATAAAACACCCTCCAATGAATTACTGATCAAGGAGTTTGGAAAGGCACATCAAACAGCACAGGCTATTTCATTATTCTCTATAAACCACTGTAACTAGATGGTAATCTCCTATTGTTAAAGACAATTATCAGTTTAGTTGAAAGATATAAATTCATCAGTGTCAACTGACTGAGACAATCTCTTTCTGCTTGCTAGCTCACATTATGCCCAAAGTTGATATGCAATTTGTAAGAGGAGAAAAAAGCACCAATGATCTTTTATAGCTCTGAACCTTCTATACGACACCGACATGCTGGTAAAATGTACCCACTGATACAATAGTGGCATGGTGCTTATGGGGGAAACCAACCACTTTCTGATTGGGTATAAGGCCTGCTCCACAGAAAGAATTTCATGAGGAGTACTGTAATCCTTGCCAAAAGTCCAAAGGTGGGGAGATCATAGGCCCTGGGGATGGGTTGGAGTTACTGTTTTGCTAAATGATCGTAAGTTAAACTGCCTTATCAATATGTTTATGCTTATAGATTTGTGTTGTTTTCAATGTCACTCATAAAAGGTTCTTGTAATAGGTAGGTTTTTTAATAGATACCAATCATTGTAGATGTATAAGTGGTCAAAGTGGTGAATATAAATAACTGAGTGTTCATATATATTTGGGTCAACTTTATCAACCTCCCACTATTAGAAGCTCAGGGAATTTCATGGACAAGGACATAAGAAAAAAATGTGAAGAGTCAGTGAATGAAAGACGAGCAATGAAACACTGACCTCTTCACATGGTAGAGCTGTTACATGCATCAACTCACAGCAGCCATGGTTAGTTGCATATGATCAAGCCAGTCAATATTCCAG
This sequence comes from Apodemus sylvaticus, assembly GCF_947179515.1. Classification (NCBI taxonomy): domain Eukaryota; kingdom Metazoa; phylum Chordata; class Mammalia; order Rodentia; family Muridae; genus Apodemus; species Apodemus sylvaticus. The sequence continues at coordinate 16,253,354 of NC_067476.1, read as the reverse complement.
TGTAGATGAAGGAGTCCCCAAGTCCCTTGGTCCCTAAAGGAGATACTTTTGGTAGCTGATAGAAGTTGAAGGACGAATCATTGTAGTATTTATATAAAATCTCTTTTTTATATGCCAGCACGTTATTTTCCCCTTGCCAACTTCCTTTGGTTATGAATTCATAACCTTTGAGGTTATGAATACTGGTAGGCTGTTTATTCCATAGTGGATGACCAAACAGTAAGTTGAACTGGCAATATTAATAGAACTAATGGTTTAACTAATAACAAAAAGTGAAAAGCAGGTGAACTTGGGAGCGAGATGGGAACAGGCACTAGGAGAAATTGGGGAGAGGTGATGGTTGGGTGGACGTACCAGCATACATTGTATAAATTCATGGAATTTTCAAATAATAAAATACATCACATTTTTCATTAATATTGAACTCCTATTTCTTCAATAAAATAGCACTAATGCTTATAAAATGTCCATTAACTATTTAATAGCTGAATAGTATTCCATTGTGTAGATATTCCACATTTTCTTTATCCATTCTTCAGTTGAGATATATCTAGGTTGTTTCCAGTTTCTGCCTATTACAAATAAAGTTATTATGAATACTGCTGAGTGTCATTTTGGGATGGTGGAACATCTTTTGAGTATATGCCCATGAATGGTATTATCTGGGTCTTGAGGTAGAACTATACGCAGTTTTCTGAGAAATGGCCAAATTGATTTCCACAGTGCTTTTATAAGTTTGCACTCCCAACGGCAATGAAGTATTCCCCCTGCTCCACATCCTCACCTCCACATGCTATCTTTTGAGTTTTTGATCTTAGCTATTGTGATGGGTGTAGGATGGAACCTCAAAGTTGTTATGATTTGCATTTACCTGATGACTAATGGCTTTGAACATTTCTTTACATGCTTAGCCATTAGAGATTCCTCTGTTAAGAACTCTCTGTTTAGCTCTGTACCTTACTTTTAAATTCAGTTATTTGGGTTGTTGGTGTCTGACTTCTTGAGTTCTTTGAAAATTTTGGATATTAGTTTCTCTAAGATATAGGATTGATTAGGATCATTTCCTATTCAATAGGCTGCTGTTTTGTCCTATTGATAGCATCCTTTGCCTTACTGAAACATTGTTGTTTCATGAGGTGTTATCAACTGTTGATCTTAGAGTCTGAGTCATTGGTGTTTTCTTCAGGAAATTGTCTCCTGTACCAGTGTGTTCAAGGTTATTTCTCATCTTCTCTTCTATGAGATTTAATGTATCTGGTTTTATGTTGGGGCCCTTGATCTAAAACAAAGACATCATGAATTTTGCAGGCAAACGGATGGAATGTGAGAATATCATTGTGAGTGAGATATCCCAGTGCTAAAAGGATATGCATAGTATGTTTTCACTTATAAGCTGATATTAGCCATAAAATACAGCTACCATGCTACACTCCACAGACCCAAAGAAAATAAACAAGAAGGGAAGGCCCAAGCAAGGATGCTTGGATATCACTTAGAAGGGGCGATAAAATAGTAATAAGAGGCAGATAAAGGGAGGTAACTGGGGGGATGGGAATGCAAGTGGGGTGTTCACGACAAGGTTTGGGGAAGGACAGGTGAGATATCCACATGGCCACAAAATGAGTGGAAATCTGCAATTGATAGGGATGAGGAGGTGGGGGCATATCCAAGATGAGTCAGAGACCTGGGTAAGGGAGGTACCCAAGAATCAATGTGAGTGACCTTAGCTGGGATTGACAATATTTGGGATATGGTAGCTGAAGAGGACACCTCCTGTAACCAGGCAGGAACACCAGTGGAGCAGTAAAGACAGAAACAGACCCACAAAATGTTAAACTCAAAATTTAACCCCAAATTCATCCTGTCTACAAGAAATGCAGGCATGTGTGATGGAGCAGAAACTGGGGAACAGACAACAAATAACTGGCCCAACTTGACACCTTTCCCAAGGGCAGGCACCAATCCATGACACTATTAGTGATACTCTGTTATGCTTGAAGACAAGAGCAAGTTGTCCTTTGAGAGGTTCCACCAAGTAGTTGACTCAGGTAGTTACAGATATCCACAGCCACACAGTGGATGGAGCTTGGGGACTCTTATAGGAGAATAGGGTGAAGAATTGTGGGCCCCTAAAGGGATAGAAATTCCACAGGAAGGCCAAGAGAGTCAACTAACTTGGACCCTTGGGGGTCTCAGTGTTTCAGCCACCAACCGAAGAATATAAGACTCCCTGTTCATATGTAACACATGTTCAGCTTGGTTTTCACATGGATCTTGAACAACTGGAGTGGGAACAACAATGATATTCTCGCATTCCATCCCAAAAGCTGTAACCTCTATGTGGAATATGTTCTTCTAAGTAGGCTGGCTTGTCTGGACTCATTGGGAGAGGAAATGCCTAGCCTGGCAGAAACTTGAAGTGCCAGGGTTGGAGGATACCCACGGTGGGGGTCCCACTTGCTCAGAAAAGAAGCAGAGGTGGGATGAGGGGAAAATTGTGGGAGGGGGTAACTGGGAGGGGGCAGTGAACAGGATGTACAGTGAATACAGTGAATACATAAAAATTTTAAATTAAATAAAAATATGTACATTAAGGGTAAAACTTAAATAAAGAGAGAAAGGAACAAATGAAAAGAAAAAGGAAAATAAATATCAAACATGCCATGTGTGCAGAAAGACTTGAAAAGGTTAAAATCAATGGTTAGTACACTATGAATACAAAAGTCTGTAAAATTACAGCAGAGAGACATCCTTATAAGATACAGATTTGCTGAACTGAATCCATATAGTTTGGACAAATTTTCTGAATGAGGATAAATAAAATATTGGAATGAAATTCTATACATATACTTTTGGGAGAAGTGCAATAATTAAATAATGAGTGATTATGAATACTGTGGAAAGTGTGAAATCAAAACCTAAGTCCAGATTTTGAAGCTACTCTAGCCAGGAAGGCATTTTTTAAACCTTGAAAAATGAGCCTTTGGTTATTTAAGTAAAAACACCAACTTTATCCAAATGAGTTAGAAAGAAGCACCTTTTGATTTTAAGCATACATTGAAAAATGTTAGTTCAATACACCAAGCTTTTACCTAAGAAGACTGGAGAAAAGAGAAAATCAAATCTAGTGGAAGAACAGTGACAATAGTTAGAGCAGAAATCTATTAAACTGGAACAAGACATCACAAGAGGGTCAGTGACACCAAGAGCTAAAGCAAGGTAAAGGTCAGCAAACCCCACATTGTTTTGGAGAGAAGGTTTTGTTTTGTAAGACAGGCTATCTTTTAAATTCAGGATCCTGCAGCTTCCACAAGATGGGATTTTATGTATGAACCAATACAACTCAATCCAAAAATCAATAAAACAGTGTCTTTTCTAGAAGAGATAAACATAGAGAAGACAGATGAAGAAGAGGAAGAGGAAGGCCTAAGGGAAGGGGAGATAGAAACTGAAATTAGAAGTGATTAAGGGGGCTTCAATACAGAACAACGAATAATGAAACTTATGATGAAGGAATATTAAAGAAAACCCCATGCCCACAAGTTTGCTACCTTAAATGAACTAGATAAATTCTTTGTAGTCACAATCTGCTTAAACCCCCACAAGAAGGAATTAACAAAATCAATATATCTATGCTTATCAATTAAATCGACAATTAATTACTTTCCCAAACAGAAGGCACCAGGCCTCAACAATTTCACTGACAGATATCAGTTCTCTATAATTGCTTCTAATAAATAGAAGCTGAGGGAGTGTAAAGTTACCATCACAATACAAATTACTTGAAAAGATGGTATAAGAAAGGAAAACTGCTAATCATTATCTCTCATTAAAGTTTTTGCAAAATACTCCATAAAATAATAAAAATTAAATACTAGAGTGAAATAGAATTATACATCATGACAAAGAGATATTCAATCTCAGTTAGGTAAAGCTATTTAAAATTAGAAGAGCAATTATTGTAAATTTTCACCTCAACAAGGTAAAGAAAAAAAAGTCACACAATATATATGGAAAGTATTAGATAAAATTCAACTCTCATTCATATGTAATCAATAAAAACTCAACAAATTGGAAACAAGATTAACTGCCCACACTGGATAAACAGTATCTCTGACAACTTTAAGGCAATATCATGTTTAGTGGCTAGCAACTAGCTACATTCCCATTAACACTACAAACAGGCCTAAATGTTTTTTAAACCACTGTTGTTCAACACAATTCTGGGAATTTTAGCTAGTGGAATATGATAAGAGAAGAAATATAAAACATGTACAGATTGGGAAGAAAAACACAAACTGTCTTTCTTTGCAAGTAACATGTATTTGCAGAAAACTTAAGAAAATGCTAAAGCTCTTATGGAACCAGTAAGAAATTACACCACCATTTATTAAAGACAATATACAGAAGTTCAGTTTTTCTTTTACTAGTTTTTTTAACCAGGCAAAGAATTTTATTAACCCTTTCCAAACTTTGTTCCTAGGCTTCTTCAGCTTAATTTTCTGTAAATGAATTAGGTATAAGCAAAAACTGAAAAGAGCTACAGTATCCAGGGGGATTGCACTTAAAAATATTAGAGAAATAGATTTTATCAGTTCCATAAACAAATGAATTTAAAAGGCAGTCATGACATAATACAGCAGCACCTGAAACTTCTGCAAGTGTCACCTTTTCAGAAGTTGCCTCCATTCAGTCTCTCTCACTCTTAGAAGCCTCATCAAAATTCTCCACCAGATCTGGAACTTCATCCCCATCACTCATCTCCAGAAGCGAGTGGTGCTTTTCCATTCACAGATATTTGAGCAGAGCATCAGCCAGTCTCCTTAAACTAGTCACACTGTCATTGCACCAATCTAGCTTAGGATGTTGGAAATCATTTCTGTCAGTTGCTATGTCTCAGCATGGCCTGTAATGGTGAAGGTGTTCACTGCCAGAGATGCCTGAACTTTAGGGTCACTAAAATGTATCACTCTTTCTTGGTTTGTAAATATGTCCACTGCTTCAATACTAGAGACATTGTTTACTTCCAACTTCTTCAAGGAGAATTGCAGTTTTTTTTTTTTTATCATCAGCTGTGGCTGTTCTGTGAAATACATTTGTCTTTCTACAAGAGATTTCTTTCCCAACAATGTGTACTTGTGCCTGTAGTTTGGTAAGTTTTTCCTGGCTCATGGTCTTTTCTTTCATCTTGTCAGAGTGGAAATTGGACCGTGCAGGGGACTAGGGTTCATGCTCAGGGGGTCTCGGGCAGATGAGCTGAGATAAGGCACAACCATGCAGGGACACAGAGCGAAGCTAGAGGCCCTTTTACTATTTTTTTGACATTGTCTTGTCATGTATCTCAGGCTGGCTTTGAACTCAAGATGTAGCTCATGCTGATTCTCATCCTCAGATTCCTGAGTGCTAGGATAACAAGCAGGTACTACCTTCCCCAGATCATCAATTTCTTTCTTAATATACCAGGTATTTTCATACATACCAAATGTTATTCAAAATTAAAAACACATTTGAATTTACACTAACACTAACCAAAAATGATACATGTGCATATGTAACAAAATATATAAAAGTCCTTTATGAAAGTTTCATAATTGACAAATAAAAGACAAACATGGTTAAGTTTTGTGACTTCTTATGGTCTTAATCTCCATCAAACTGATTTTGGTATAATTATTTTTCTCAAATCTTCTAACACACCCGATTTTATTCTAATATTAAGAAACATTCAATACAAATTTCCATAGATGAATCATGTATTTCTAAATACAAGATTTGGCACATTGTAGACACTTAAAAGTGTTTTGTTTGAGAATATCTATTACAATTAGAAAAGATAAAGAAATGAACTGAAAGAACATGCTATAATATATGTACTACTTTGAAATTTGTCTCTTGTGATCATAGCACAACAGTATGTGTGTTCTTTTGACACCTGCCTTGTTATTGTAAGCATAGCGTGACAAAACAGAAGTCACAGGCCCTGGACTCAAACCTACTTCAGTTTTGGAAAAACTTACTTACTTCCTAGGATGTAGTTTCATATTTATCTCTCAAAAGATTTGATGTGTTGAACAATGAGTGACAGTGTAGATAGCCAGCAACTGTTTGTATCCTTGTCCTGTTGTCTCATTGCCTCAATGGGTCCAGGACGGACAACATGAAACTCAGTTAATCCTGGTTGATATGCTGAGGACCAGGGATAATATTCTGTTGTCAGCAATGGTAGTCAGACTTAGGTCAAGAAGGATGGAGTTATAAGATCTCATTTCACATCACAGCCTGGAGGAGGTAAATGCCCATTTTGTTTTGTTTTAACCCAGAATCACTGAAGAATCAGTTTGATAACATCATTAGGATTAAGCATTAGAGTTACAGTAAGAAAACTGCTTTTCCACCACCAAAAAGTTTACCCATAGCTTCTTTCATGTCTCTGTTCCTCAAGCTGTAGATGAATGGGTTCAGCATGGGAATCACAATCATGTAGAGAACAGCAGCCCTACTTTCCCTCTCTGTAGAGTGAGTTGATGGGGGAAGTAAATAAACACCCATCAGAGATCCATAGAAGAGAAGAACAACTGTAAGATGGGAGCCACAGGTAGAAAAGGCTTTCCATCGCCCTCCTGGAGAAGGGATACCCAATACAGCGCAGGAAATGCAGACATAGGAGAAGACGATCAACATAAGAGGAACAGCAAGAAACACCAAGCCCATGGTAATGATCATCAGCTCATTAATATGGGTATCAGAACAGGCAAGTTTCAGTAAAGCACGGGGATCACAGTAGAAATGGGGGATGGCTGTGTGGGCACAGAAAGCCACACGGGTCAGCAGCAGTGTATGCATCAGGGCAGGACAGTTGGTCAGCACCCAGCACATACACAGCATTAATGCACAGAGTTGGGGACTCATAGCTGTGCTGTAATGGAGTGGCTGGCAGATGGCTACATAGCGATCATATGCCATCACAGCCAGAAGGCAGTTGTCCAGGCCGCCAAACATAAGGAGGAAATACAGCTGAGTAAGGCATCCAGAATAGGAGATGGTCTGACTGTGGGTATAAATGTTGGCAAGCATTTTAGGGACTGAAGCAGAAGTGAAACAGGCATCAGTTAAGGAGAGATTTGCTAAGAAGAAATACATAGGAGTGTGTAGGTGTGCATCAGAGCTGATGACAAGGATGATGAGTAGGTTCCCCACCATAGTGACCAGGTACATGCCCAGGAAGATGCCAAATAGAAGGGGCTGCTCCCCTGGCTGTTCAGAGAGTCCCAGAAGAAGAAAGTCTGAAGCAACAGATTGGTTCACTCTACTTATTTTTCCCATGCTGTGTATCTCTTTTTGTCTGTGCAAATAAAAATTCTGTATGTGCCTAAGTTTAATCATCAGATTAGCTCATACATATGAATTTGTAATGCAAGAACTATGTGGAATGGAAAGGGAAAATATGTAATACTTGCCCATGGACATGACTGAGTATCACTGGAAATAAAATACAACATAAAGATATTTTATAGAACAGTTAAAATAATAAGCAAATGCAAATGTTCCTTTTTGTGCTACAACAGGGTCTACACAAAAGGGATACATTTGATTAGAGAAGTCAGCACAGGTTATTTGAAGGAGGTGGAAATTAAGCATGATCTTGTTGGGAATATTTGAAAAGTACTTTAGGTTGGTGATTTAGAAAGGAAGTATAGATCTTCATCATCTCTCTTCCTCTTCTCCCAATGCATGTACACATACATAAACATGTGCATATACATCTATGTATGTTAAGTTTTCTGTGTGGACACTGAAAATGACTTTGAAGGAAAAAATGAAATGCTTCCTAATCCTAGGATTTAGCCTCATCCCTTTTGGGTCCTAAAATTTCCCCTAATTGGGAACACTAGACATATGGGCTGAGGGCAGCGATGTGTCACCACCACAGCCAATGCTAACGTGTCTTCAAAAGGCTTTCCTTTCTCTGTTTTCTCACTCTCATTTTTGCATCTCCCTGTGGCAGCTGTGGTTTGGAATTTAAGACCCTCTTTCTTCACTGCTCTAGTTTTACTATCTCTCCATGCTACTTGGTTTTCATCAGGGGAGAAAAATAAAGGTTGTCAGTTCTTTGTTCTCTTTTCAGCAAACAGCTTTGTCTGCAGTACTTTGATTTAGAGTAGGCTGGTATCACATGACCTTTGTAAGGGCTGTGGCCTTAGAAAATTCACAACCACTAAGTTTTCTTGGTTTGCTCTGTGGCTTACAGAGAAACTTCTAATCTTAGGAAGAGACTCAGATTTCATTTCCCTAAAATTGTTACATGTTTGTGGAACAAGGTATGTGTATGTATGTGTGCATGTGTGTGTGTGTGTGTGTGTGTGTGAGTGTGTGTACCTATGTGTATGTGTGTGAATCCACGTATGAATGAAATCAATTATGATCCTTTCCAGGTGCTCACCTGTCACAGTATGTTTCAAACTCAAGCATCTTCAAATTCTCAAGTTTTCTCCTCTAGCTGGAAACATTTCAGTGAAGACCTGACATGGATCTTTTCTGACTTGGTCAGTAAAGCAGACATCCACTGAGTCTAGTGTTCTTTGAGAACACTTAGGGTACATGACTCGATTTCTACTTTCTTGGACCAAAAAAGGACAGGGGTTTCATAGAACTATAAAGACTCCTGTCAGTTCATCTCCCAAAGCACTTGTTAAAGCCAACCCCAGTGTAACTGCAGAACTTGTTCTCCAGCCAACTCTGTCTGGATCCTAGGGGACCTGGGGCCATTCCTTTCCTCAAGGGCTAAGCTACCAGGTACATGTCTCAAGAGTGCTATTCTGATTTCTTGCTGGCATGTTATTCAGCTAGACTAGCTAACCTGCTGAGACTCCCAACCATGTGTTGGACAACTCATTTTCTATCTTTTGCCCTCACTAAAATGAGATGGAAAAAGAAATCCAGAGTATAAGTGATATCATGGCCATCTTTGATTTCCCTAAACAGAAACATGTGATTATGAGACACTCCTTCAAAACATCTACAAGTTTTAAATGAGGTAGCCTACATAAAGAATATTAGCCATATCATTTCTCCACAACAACTACTAGAAAAGCTGGTCCTGTCTTCCATGTTTCTGTAAAAATGTCCTCTTCCTGAACAGTTCAATGTATGATCACAAGATCACAAGTAAGAAAATAAGCTACAGTGCTACCCTTGCCAATGGAAAAATAGGTGCCCAGTGAGGATAATGATCTGAGCAGAATTCCTCCTGGTGTCTATTCATATCTAGAGACCATCCTCCTAACCATTGTACATCCTAACACTATAAGACTGTTGGGCAACTAGGATTATGTTGGGATCATTAACAACTTCATAAATACAAAAGAACCAAAATATCTAAATTCATATATCTCTCCCTTTACTAGTAGCATTAAACATTTCACTTCAATTTCCTTCGCAATGCTAGGAAACAAATCTAGGCTTTCATATATGCTAGGTAAGCATGCTGCCTTTGAGATATACCCACACCTTGTTTCTCTTGATTTTTAGATAAATAATTATTTCTCCTAATTTTCCTGTTACTATTTGTCCTTTCATTGAAATGAAGTGTAAATACTTTTAAAATGGATATTAGTAATAGTAAGATGAAATAAGATATTTTAGCTCCTAATCCTCATTTTACATATAGACTTTTCAACGCTATTTTTCTAATTATCTTTATATTAAAAGATCCTGTCCCATCGACTTAATGGGGTAATTCTACTTAATTATTTCTTCTAAATTTTATTATTTTAGTTTTAATCATTATTGAATGAATACAGGTGTTTCGTTTTCATGTAGGTCTGTGTGTCAACATGCATGCCTTGTCACTGCAGAATCCAGATAAAGACATCAGAACCCAGGTTGAAGATAGTTGTAAGCTGCCATATGGGTGCTGAGAACTGAACCCAGGTTCTCTGGAAGAGTATCCAATGCTCTTAACCACTAAGCCATCTCTCCAGCTCTCTTCTTATTTATTTATTTATTTATTTATTTATTTATTTATTTATTTACCTTTCATACAATGCTTCCCAGCCACAGCCTCCCTTCCCTCTACTCCTCATAGTCTCCTCGATCTCTGTCTCCTCTAGATCCACTGCTCCTCCATTTCACTTCAGAAAAGATACCTCCCAGAGATATCAATCAAACACAGCATAACAAGATGCAAAGAAGACTAGACACAAGCTCATATTGAGGCTGGACAAGGCAATTTTATAGGAGGAAATAGTCCCAAGACCAGTGAATGAATAGGTAGTGGGACACTCCCACTCCCACTGTTAGGAGTCCCACAGAAACCTGAACAACCACAGGATATATGCAGATTACTTATTAATTGGGTTCTGTTTTCCATACAGGTTCTGCTTAATTGATTCTATGAGTTTGTTCTCTTTGTGTTCTCAACTCCTCTGGCTCCTACAATCCTTTATCCCACTCTTCTGTGGAGATACTCTGGATCTGACTAATGCTTGGATGCTGGAGTCAGCCTTTCTGATGGTAACTGGGTTAGACACCTGTCTGTGAGTTTAGCAGAATTTCATTAGAAGTCATGTCATTGACTTGTGTTTTCATTTGGCCAATCATTTTTCATTCTACTTTATGTCTCTGGGCTCTCCAGCTTCCAGTTCCTGGCCATTTAGACAGTTCCCTCTTCTACTGAGGGCCTCAAGTTAGGCCAGTCATTGAATGGCTACTTCCACAAGCTCTGAGCACCCATTTCCCCAGCACATCTTGCAGGCAGGACAGGCTGTAGGTCAGAGGTTTTATGCCTGGGTTGGTGTCCCAGTCTCTTTACTAGAAGCCTTGCCTTATTACAGAAGATGGCTGGTGCAGGATCTATTTCCTTGATAACTTGGAGTCCTCTCAAGAGTAGCCCTCATGGGTTATAGAAAATTTCTACTGTATTAGATAATCAAACTGCCCCCTAATTGCTCCTTAATTCCAGCTGTTTCCTCCATACTCTCTCTCCAACCCTCACTCACCCACCTACTCCCTCCTGTTCTCATTCCTAACTGACCCCTAACTTGTGGTAGGCTGGCATTTCTTTTGGGTATATATCCAAGAGTGCTATAGTTGGGTCTTGAGGTAGATTGATTCCCAATTTTCTTGTTTTTGTTTTTTTGTTTTGTTTTGTTTGGTTTGGTTTGGTTTTTTGGATTTGGTTTATTTGAGACAGGGTTTCTCTGTATAGCCCTGGCTATCCTGGAACTCACTCTGTAGACCAGGCTGGCCTTGAACTCAGAAATCCACCTGCCTCTGCCTCCCAGAGTGCTGGGATTACAGGCGTGCGCCACTACCGCCCGGCTGATTCCCAAATTTCTAACGAACTGTGATGTTGATTTTCATAGTTGCTGGACAAGTTTTCACTCCCAAAAGCAATGGAAGAGTGTTCCCCTTGCTCCACATCTTCACCAGCATGAACTGTCACTGTAATATTGATTTTAGCCATTCTGATGGGTGTGATGAAGATGAAATTTCAGAGTAGTTTGATTTGCATTTTCCTGATGGCTAAGAATGTTGAACATTTCTTTAAGTGCTTCTCAGACATTTGGGATTCCTCTGTTGAGCATTCTGTTTAGATCTATACTCATTTTAAAAATTATTATTTAGTTTGTTGATGTCTAGTTTCTTGAGTTGTTAATATATGTTGAATATAAACCTTCAGTCAGATATGGGGTTGCTAAAAAATATTTTACCATTTTATATACTGTCATTTTGTCCTGCTGATGGTGTCCTTTGCCTTAGAAAAGCTTTTCAGTTTCATGAGGTCTCACTTCTTAATTGTTGATCTTAGTGCTATAAATTGGTATTCTGTTTAAGAAGTTCTCTCCTGTGCCAGACAATTCAGTTAAGTCTTTCCCCCCAATTTCTCATTCTCTACTATTGGGTTTAGTGAATCTGATTTTATGTTGAGATTTTTTTATTCACTTGAACTTCAGTTTTGTGTAGGGTGATAGATATGGATCTATTTTCATTCATCTAGATGTTGACATCCAGTTAAACCAGTACCATTTGTTGGAGATGCTTTCTTTTTTCCACTGTATAGTTTTGGTTTCTTTGTAAAATATCAAGTGTCCATATGAGTGTGGATTTACTTCTTGGTCTTCAATTTGAGTCCATTGATCAGTCTGTCCGTTTTTGTGCAAATATGATATAGTTTTTATTAGTATTGCTTTATAGTACAGCTTGAAATTCTAAAGGTGATACCTTCAGAACTTCTTTTATTGTACAGGATTGTTTTGGATATTCTGGATATTTTGTTTTTTCATGTGAAAATGAGGGTTGTTTTTTCAAGGTCTGTAAGAATTATGTTGCATTCTTGCTGGAAATCACATTGAATCCCTGTATTGTTTTTGGCAAAATTGCCATTTTTCCTACGCTGACCCTACTAGTCCTTGAATATTGGAGATCTTTTCATCTTCTGACATCTTCTTGGTTTCTTTAGAGACTTAACATTCTTGTAATACAGGTCTTTCATTTGCTTGGTTAGAGTTACGCCAAGATACTTTATATTATTCATGGCTGCAGTGAAGAGTGTTGTTTCCCTGATTTGTTTTTCAGTCTATTTATCATTCATACATAAACTACTGATATTTTTGGGTTAATTTTCTATCTAGCTACTTAGCCGAAGGTATTTATTAGCTGTAGTAGTTCTCTGGTAGAATTTTCAAGTCACTTATGTATTCTATCATATCATCTATGTTGACTTCTTCCTTTCCAATATTATTGCTCTAGCTAGAATGTAAAGTACTATATTGAATAAATATAGAAAGAGTGAACAGCCTTGTCTTGTTACCAATTTTAGTAGAAATGCTTTGAGTTTCTCTCCATTTAATTTTATGTTGGTTTTAGACTTACTAAAAATTGTCTTTATTATGTTTAAGTGTGTCCTTTGTATTCCTATTCTTTACAAGAGTTTTATCATGAAGGATTGTTGAATTTTACCAAAGGCTTTATTGAGTTCTAGTAAGATGATCATGTGTTAGTTTTTCTTTCATTTTTGTTTTTATGGTGGAATACATTGGCAGATTTTCATATTTTGAAGCTTCCCTGCATCTCTAGGATGAAGTCTACTTGATCATGGTGGATGACATTTTTCATATTTTTTTAACTTTGTTTCTGAATATTTGGTTGAATATTTTGCATTCATGTTCATGAGGGAAATTGGTCTAAGGGTGGTTTGGGCATAAGGGTGACTATGACCTCATAAAATTAAATAGGCAACATTTCTTCTATTTCTGTTTTGTGTAATTATCTAGTGATTCTCTGCAGGCTTCACAGCAGGTAGGGAAAATGATTTATGAAGAGACAAGAAAGAAACTCAACTCAATCTAATTTTATTGTAACTGTTTCTGGACTAAGACTTTTAGAGTCAGGCCAGAACTTTTTCCCTAGCAACACTGAATCACAGTATACTTTTGGGAAAAGTATTCAGATAACAATTATCTCAGTATCAAATGTACAACAATGTAAAACATGCTTACATTGAGATTTTTTTACGAAGTACATTTGGCTTCTTTCATAAGAATGGGCAATGTTCAGAAGCTCTGAATACCCAAGCCACAATTTGCATATCAAATGATTCCCAATAAAAAGGAGAAGTCCCGGGTCCTGGAAAGGCTTGATCCAGCATTGTAGGGGAGTACCAGGACAGAGAAGAAGGAAAGGGTTGATTGGAGAATGGGCAGAAGGATGAGCGCTTATGGGACTTATGGTGAGGGGGCGACCAGGAAAGGGAAAATCATTTGGAATGTAAACAAAGAATATAGAAAATAAAATAAAATAAAATAAAATAAAATAAAATAAAATAAAATAAAATAAAATAAAATAAAATAAAATAAAATAAAAGAATGGGCAATGTTGACTCTGAGATAGTGCCCAAGATTTAGGGTATGGCGATCTTGACTGAGGTCATGACACACTGACACACATGTGGGTATCAGGATTTTCCTGGCAATGAGGTAATACTGAAGTCATTTAGGATATTTTAAATCACAAGTGAATTCACTCATAAGGATAAGTTCATGGTCTAAAAGCAATTCTCAAGATTTAGGGAGAAATATCTAGAAAAAGGAAAAGTCAGGAAATCTTGGAGATATGTGCAGACTCTGTCACATCAAACAACAATTTATCAGGTTGTAAAGTTACATCATTTCTGGCATTCCAGATATAACAGCTATGTACCTCATTCCATTGAAGAATTAAGCTTTGTGTTTAACTTTCCTGGCTACTCCAGTGCTCATTTGTGTGCCCAAACCTTTTTTGCCCTCTATGAAATAGTTAAAGTAGTATCGGTATTAACTATTTTGAAGTCTGTTAGGTTTTTGTTGTTTTTGTTTTTTCTTTTTGTTTTTATTTTTTGCTAAAACTGTCTGGCCCTGTTTTCATTGTTGTTATTGCTTACCTTGATTGTTTGCATTTTGGTTGCAATTTTCTTTATTTCCTTAGGGGTTAAAAATATTGCAAAGTTTCTGTAAGGCAAAGGACACCATCAAAAGGACAAATCGGCAACCAACAAATTGGGAAAAGATCTTCACCAATCCTACATCAGATAGAGGGCTAATATCCAATATATATATAAAGAACTCAAGAAGTTAGACTCCAGAAAACCAAAGAACCCTATTTAAAAAAATGGGGTACAGAGTTAAAAAAAGAATTCTCACCTGAAGAATTTCGTATGGCTGAGAAGCATCTTAAAAAATACTCAACTTCATTAGTCATTAGGGAAATGCAAATTAAAACAACCCTGAGATTTCACCTTACACCAGTCAGAATGGCTAAGATTAAAAAATTCAGGAGACAGCGGGTATTGGAGAGGGTGTGGAGAAAGAGGAACACTCCTCCTCTGCTGGTGGGGTTGCAAATTGGTACAACCACTCTGGAAATCAGTCTGGTGGTTCCTCAGAAAACTGGGCACCTCACTTCCAGAAGATCCTGCTATGCCACTCCTGGGCATATACCTAGAGGATTCCCCAGCATGTAATAAGGATACATGCTCTACTATGTTCATAGCAGCCCTATTTATAATAGCCAGAATCTGGAAAGAACCCAGGTATCCCTCAACAGAAGAGTGGATGCAAAAAATGCAGTATATCTATACAACGGAGTACTATTCAGCCATTAGAAAGAATGAATTCATGAAATTTTTAGGCAAATGGATGGAGCTAGAGAACATCAGACTAAGTGAGGTGACCCAGACTCAAAAGATGAATCATGGTATGCACTCACTAATAAGTGGATATTAACCTAGAAAACTGGAATACCCAAAACATAATCCACATATCAAATGAGGTACAAGAAGAATGGAGGAGTGGCCCCTTGTTCTGGAAAGACTCAGTGAAACAGTATAGGGCAAAATCAGAACGGAGAAGTGGGAAGGGGTGGGTGGGAGGACAGGGGGAGAGAAGGGGGCTTATGGGATTTTTGGGGAGTGGGGGGGCTAGACAAATGGAAATCATTTGAAATGTAAATAAAATATATCTAAAAAAAAAAACAAAAAAATCTATTTAATTCTATTCCATTGGTCCACTTGCCTGTCACCGTGCTAATACCATGCAGTTTTTTTTTTTGTTTTTTTTTTTTGTTTTTGTTTTTAAACACTATTGCTCTGTAGTATTGCTTCAGGTCTGGGATACTAATTCCCCCAGAAGTTCTTTTACTGTTGAGAATAGTTTTAGCTATACTGGGTTTTTTTGTTATTCCAGATGAATTTGAGAATTGCTTTTTCTAACTCTGTGAAGAACTGAGTTGGGATTTTGATGGGGATTGCCTTGACTGTGTATATTGCTTTTGGTAAGATGGCCATTTTAACTATATTAATCCTGCCAATCCAAGAGCATGGAAGATTTTACCATTTTCTAAGGTCTTCTTCGATTTCCTTCTTCAGAGACCTGAAGTTCTTGTTGTATGTCTTTCACTTGTTTGGTTAGAGTCACACCAAGATACTTTATACTGTTTGTGGCTATAGTGAAGGATGTTATTTCCCTAAATTCTTTCTCAGCCTGCTTATCCTTTGAGTATAGGAAGGCAACTGATTTGCTTGAGTTGATTTTATAGCCTACCACTTTGCTGAAGTTGTTTATCAGCTTTAGGACTTCTCTGGTGACTTTTTTTGGGTCGCTTAAGTATACTATCATATCATCTGCAAATAGTGATAATTTGACTTCTTCCTTTCAAATTTGTATCCCTTTGACCTCCTTATGTTGTCTAATTGCTCTAGCTAGAACTTCAAGTACTATATTGAAAAGATATGGAGAGAGAGGGCAGCCTTGTCTTGACCCTGATTTTAGTGGGATTGCTTCAAGTTTCTCTCCATTTAGTGTGATGTTGCCTACCGGTTTGGTGTATATTGCTTTAACTATGTTTAGGTATGGGCCTTGAATTCCTGTTCTTTACAAGACTTTTAGCATGAAAGGGTGCTGAATTATGTCAAATGCCTTTTCAGCATCTAATGAAATGATCATATGGTTTTTTTTTCTTTGGGTTTGTTTATGTAGTGGATTGCATTGATGGATTTCCTTATATTGAACCATCCCTGCATCCCTGGGATGAAGCCTACTGATCGTGGTGAATGATCGTTTTGATATATTCTTGGATTTGGTTGGCAAGAATGTTATTTAGTATTTTTGCATTGATATTCATAAGGGAAATTGGCCTGAAGTTCTCTTTCTTTTTTGGATCTTTCTGTGGTTTTGGTATCAGTATAATTGTGGCTTCGTAGAACGAGTTGGGTATTGATCCTTCTGTTTCTGTTTTGTGGAACAGTTTGAAGAGTATTGGTGTTAGGTCTCCTTTGAAGGTCTGATAGTATTCTGCACTGACGCCATCTGGTCCCTTGCGTTTTTTGGTCGGGAGACTTTCTATGACCCCTTTTATTTCTTTAGGGGTTATGGGACTGTTTAGATGGTCTATTTGATTCTGATTTAATTTTGGTGTTTGATATCTGTCTAGGAAACTGTACATTTCCTCCAGGTTCTCCAGTTGTGCTGAGTATAGGCCTTTGTAGTAGGATCTGATGTAGTAGGCACTCACGGCTATGAGTTTTCCTCTAAGCACTGCTTTCATTGTGTCCCATAGATTTGGGCATGATGTGTCTTCATTTACATTAAATTCTAAAAAGTCTTTGATTTATTTCTTTATTTTTTCCTTGACCAAGTTATCATTGAGTAAGATTCCACGCACCTATGGTCACTTGATCTTCAACAAAGGAGTGGAAAACATCCAGTGGAAAAAATGATAGCCTTTTCAGTAAATGGTGCTGGTTCAACTAGAGGTCAGCATGTAGAAGAATTCGAATTCATTCATTCTTATCTCCTTGTACTAAGCTCAACTCCAAGTGGATCATGTAATACTAGACACACTGAAACTAATAGAAAAGAAACTGGGGAAAATCCTTGAGGACATGGGCACAGGGGAGAAGTTTCTGAACAGAACACCAAGAGCTTATGCTCTAAGATGAAGAATTGACAAATGGGACCTCATAAAATTACAAAGGTTCAGTAAGGCAAAGGACACTGTCAAAAGGACAAAATGGCAACTAACAATTGCAAAAAGATCTTCACCAACCCTACATCCGATAGAGGGCTAATATCCAATATATACAAAGAACTCAAGAAGTTAGACCCCAGGGAAACAAATAACCATATTAAAAAATGGGGTACAGATCTAAACAAAGAATTTTCACCTGAAGAAATCCGGATGGCCAAGAAGCACCTTAAGAAATGGCCAGCATCATTAGTCATTGGGGAAATGCAAATCAAAACAACCCTGAGATTTCATTTCACACCAGTCAGAATGGCTAAGGTTAAAAACTCAGGAGACAGCAGATGCTGGTGAGGATGTGGAGAAAGAGGAAAACTCCTCCACTTCTGGTGGGATTGTAAGATGGTACAACCCCTATGGAAATAAGTCTGGAGCTTCCTCAGAAAACTGGACATGACACTTCTGGGCGACCCTGCTACAGCTCTCCTGGGCATATAACTAGAGGATTCCCCAGCATTCAGTAAGGTCACATGCTCCACTATGTTCATAGCAGCCTTATTTATAATAGCCAGAAGCTGGAAAGAACCCAGATGTCCCTCAGTGGAGGAATGGATACAGAAAATGTGGTATATTTACACAATGGAATACTACTCAGCAATTAAAAACAATGAATTCATGATTTTTCTAGGCAAATGGTTGGAACTGGAAAATATCATCCTAAGTGAGGTAACCCAATCACAAAAGAATACACATGGAATGCAATCATTGATAAGTGGATATTAATTAGCCCAGAAGCTCTGAATACTGAAGCCACAGTTAGCATATCAAATGATTCCCATGAAGAAGGAAGAAGAGGGCTTTCATCCTGGAAAGACTTGATCCAGCATTGTAGGGGAGTACCAGGACAGAGAAAAGGGAGGGGGAATGATTGGAGAATAGATGGAGAGAAGAGGACTTGTAGTACATATGGGGAGGAGGGAACTGGGAAAGGGGAAAGCATTTGGAATGTAAACAAAGAATATAGAAAATAAAAAAAATATATACAAAACAAGATCTATTTAAGTTGTTTATCTGATCTTGATTTAACTTTGGTAAGTGATTTCTATTGTGAAAATTATTTATTTCTTTTAGATTTTCTAATTCTATAGGGTACAGCATTTTAAAGTATGACAAGATAAATTTTAGATTTCTTGAATTTGTTGTTTTGTACCCCTTTTCATTTGTGTTTTTTATTAGATATTTTCTTTATTTACATTTCAAATGCTATCCCATTTCCTTCTTTCCCTTATGAAAACTCCCTATCCCATCCCCACACCCCGCTCTCACTAACCCAGAGAACGTGGAGCAGATACTGAAGAAAAGCTCTTCCAGAGACTGTCCCACTTGGGGATTCATCCCATATACAATTACCAAACTCAGACACTATTGTGGATGCCAACGAGTGCTTTCTGACAGGAGCATTATATTGCTGTCTCCTGAGAGGCTCTGCCAGGGTTTGACAAATACAGAAGTGGATGATCTCAGCTAACCATTGGACTAAGAACAAGGTCCTCTCATCTGTGATTTTCATTAGTTTGGATATTCTCTCTCGTCTTTTATTTAGTTTGGATAAATGTGTATTGATGTTATTGACTTTCTCAAAGACAAAATTTGTTTCATTGATTCTTTGAATTGTTATCTTTGTTTTTATATTATTGCTGTTAGCCCCCATTTTGATTATTTCCTGCCATCTATTCCTCTTGGGCATATTTGCTTCTTTTTGTTCTAGAGCTTTCACATCCGCCATTAAATTGCTAGTATGAGATTTCTACAATTTCTTTATGTAGGCACTTAATATCACTCCAGCCCTATTTACAACAGCCAGAAGCTGGAAATAAACCATATGTCCCTCAATGGAGGAATGGATACAAAAAAATGTGGTATATTTACACTATGGAATACTACTCAGCTATTAAAAACAATGAATTCGTGAAATTCTTAGGCAAATGGGTGGAAATGGAAAAATATTATCCTAAGTGAGGTAACCCAATCATAAAAAACCACACATGGTATGCATTCACTGAGAAGTGGATATTAGCCCAGAAGCTAGGAATAACCAAGAAACAATTCACATATCAAATGATGCCCAAGAAGAAGGATGGAGAGGCCTCTGGTCCTGGAAAGGATCAATGCAGTATTACAGGGGGATATCAGGACAGGGAAGTGGGAAGGGATTGATTGGGGAACAGGCAGAGTGAAGAGGGCTTATGGGACTTTGGGGGAGGGGGGATCCAGGAAAGGGGAAATCATTTGAAATGTAATTAAATAATATATCTAATAAAAAAAAGAACTTTGCTCTTTATACCACTTTCATTGTGTCACATAAGTTGGGCATTTTGTGCATTCATTTTTATTGATTTCTTTCATCATTTTTGTCATGACCTGGTAGAGAGTTATTCCATTTTCATGAGTTTGTAGGCTTTCTATTTTTTCTGTTGTTGCTGAAATATAGCTCTAATCCACGCTGTTCTCATAGGATGCAGGGATTATTTCAATTTTCTTGTATCTGTTAAGACTTGTTTTGTGACTGATTATTTGGTAAGCTTTGGACAAAGTTCCATGAGAAGAAGGTATATTATTTTGTGTTTGGGTGAAATGTTCTATAGATATCTGCTATGTTTATTATATTTATTTATTTTTTATTGAATATATTCTTCATATACATTTCAAATGTTATACCCTTTCAAGGTTTTTCCCCTCCCAGAAAATGCCCACTCAGCCCTGATCCAAGAAGATACCCCTTCACCCACCCACT
Organism: Apodemus sylvaticus; assembly: GCF_947179515.1. NCBI lineage: Eukaryota > Metazoa > Chordata > Mammalia > Rodentia > Muridae > Apodemus > Apodemus sylvaticus. Next base: position 16,233,064 of record NC_067476.1, on the reverse strand, counting down.
CTCACTCCCCCCCTTGATTTCCCTATGATGGGACATCTACTGAGCCTTCATAAGACCAAGGACCTCTCACTGATGCCCAACAAGGCATTCCTCTGACACACTTTTGGCTGGGACCATGTGTATCCCTTGACTGATGGCTTAGTCCCTGGGAGACCTGGGGCAACTAGTTGGCCAACATCATACTTCTTCCCATGGGGCTGCAAACCCCTTCATCTCCTCCAGTCTTCCTTCCAACTCCTCCACTGGGGACCCCATGCTAAGTCCAATGGTTGGTTGCTAGCATCTGCCTCTGTATCTGGGTATCCTTTTCTTCAGTTTCTGCTCCACACTTTGTTTCCATAATTGCTCCTGTGAGTACTTAGTTCCCTTTATTAGAAAAACAAAAGCACCCACACTTCAGTCCTCTTTCTTGAACTTCCTGTGGTCTGTGAATTATAATTTGCTTATTTTGAGCTTTTGGGCTAATATCCACTAATCAGTGATTGCATACCATGTGTGTTCTTTTGTGATTGGGTTACCACACTAAGGATGATACTTTCTAGTTCCATCCATTTGCCTAAGAATTTCATGAATTTACTGTTTTTAATAGCTAAATAATACTCCATTGTGTAGCTATACCACATTTTCTGTATTGATTCTTCTGTTGAAGGACATCTAGGTATGTTCCAGCTTCTGGCTATTATAAATAAGGCTGCCATGAACTTAGTGGAGCATGTGTCCTTATTACATGCTGGAGTATCTAGTGGAGCATGTGTCCTTATTACATGCTGGAATATCTCCTGAGTATATGCCCGGGAGCGGTATAGCTGGGTCCTCAGGTAGTACTATGCCTAATTTTCTGAGGAACTGCCAAAAAGATTTCCAGAGTGCTTTTACCAGCTTTCAAGCCCACCAGGAATGGAAAAGTATTCCTCTTTCTCCAAATCCTTTCCAGCATCTCCTGCCCCCTGAGTTTTTCATCTTAGCCATTCTGACCAGTGTGAGGTGGAAACTCAGTGTTGTTTTGATTTGCATTTCTCTGATAATTAAGGATGCTGAACATTTCTTTAGGTGCTTCAGAGTCATTTGAGTTTCCTCAGTTGAGAATTCCCTGTTTAGCACTGTACCCCATTTTAATAAGGTTATTTGACTCTCTGGAGTCTAACTTCTTGAGTTCTTTGCATACATTGGATATTAGCCCTCTATGGGATGTAGGATTGATAAAGATCTTTTCCCAATCTGTTTGTTGCTGTTTTTTTCTTATTGACTATCTCATTTGCCTTACAGAGGCTTTGCAGTTTTCTGAGGTCCCATTTGTCAATTTTTGTTCTTAGAGCATGAACCATTGTTGTACTATTCAGGAATTTTCCCTCTGTGCCAAATTGTTCAAGGCTCTTCCCCACTTTTTCTTTTATAAGCTTCTAGCTAGAGCAATTAGACAACAAAAGGAGGTCAAAGGTATACCAATTGGAAAGGAAGAAGTCAAATTATCACTATTTGCAGATGCTATGATAGTATACTTAAACGACTCAAAAAAAACTTCACCAGACAATTCCTACAGATGATAAACAACTTCAGCAAAGTGGCTGGATATAAAATTAACTCAAGTAAATCAGTAGACTTCCTATATTCAAAGTATAAGCAGGCTGAGAAAGAAATTAGGGAAATCACATCCTTCACAATAGCCACAAAGAATATAAAGTATCTTGGTATGACTCTAACCAAACAAGTGAAAGATCTGTGTGAGAGGAACTTAAGGTCTCTAAAGAAGGAAATTGAAGAAGACCTCAGGAAATGGAAAAAGCTTCTATGCTAGAGGATTGGCAAGATTAATATAGTAAAAATGGCCATCTTGCTAAAAGCAATATACAGATTCAATGCAATCCCCATCAAAATCCCAATTCAGTTCTTCATAGAGTTAGAAAGAGCAATTCTCATATTCATCTGGAATAACAAAAAACCCAGTATAGCTAAAACTATTCTCAACAGTAAAAGAACTTCTGAGGGAATCAGTATCCCCAACCTCAAGCAGTACTACAGAGCAATAGTGTTAAATAACTGCATGGTATTTGTACAGTGACAGGCAGGTAGATCAATGGAATAGAATTGAAGACCCAAAAATGAACCCACACACCTATGGTCACTTAAATTCGACAAAGGAGCTAAAACCATCCAGTGGAAAAAAGATAGCCTTTTCACCAAATGGTGCTGGTTCACCTGGAGGTCAGCATGCAGAAGAATGCAAATCAATCCATTCTTAAGTCCTTGTACTAAGCTCCATTCCAAATGGATCAAGGACCTCCACATAAAATCAGACCCACTGAAACTAATAGAAAAGAAAATGGGAAAGAGCATTGAGCACATGGGCACAGGGGAAAATTTCCTGAACAGAACTCCAATAGCTTATGCTCTAAGATCAAGAATTGACAAATGGGACCTCATAAAATTACAAGGTTTCTATAAGGCAAAGGATGCTGTCAAAAGGACAAAATGGCAACCAACAAATTCGGTAAAGATCTTCACCAACACTACATTTGATAGAGAGCTAATATCCAAGATATACAAAGAACTCAAGAAGGAAGACTCCAGAGAGCCAAATAACCTTATTAAAAAATGGGGTACAGAGCTAAGCAAAGAATTTTCACTTGAAGAACATCGAATGGCTGAGAAGCACCTTAAGAAATGTTCAACATCATTAGTCATTAGGGAAATGCAAATCAAAACAACCCTGAGATTTCACCTCACAGCAATCAGAATGGCTAAGATTAAAAACTCAGGAGACAGCAGGTGTTGGCGAGGATATGGAGAAAGAGGAACACTCTTCCACTGCTGGTGGGGTTGCAAGCTGGTACAAACAACCTGGAAATCAGTCTGGCGGTTCCTCAGAAAACTGGGCAGGATGTTTCCAGAGCACCATGTTATACCACTCCTAGGCATATACCCAGAGGATTCCCCAGCATGCCATAAGGACACATGCTCCATTATGTTCATAGCAGCCATATTTATAATAGCCAGAAGCTGGAAAGAACCCATATGTTCCTCAGTGGAGGAATGGATACAGAAAATGTGGTATATTTACACAATGGAATACTACTCAGCAATTAAAAACAATGAATTCATGATTTTTTTTAGGCAAATGGTTGGAACTGGAAAATATCATCCTAAATGAGGTAACCCATTCACAAAAGAACACACATGGAATGCAGTCACTGACACTTGGATATTAGCCCAGAAGCTCTGAATACCCAAGACACAATTCACATATCAAATCACTCCTAAGAAGAAGAAAGGAGAGGGCCCTGCTCCTGGAAAGGCTTGATGCAGCAATGTAGGCGATTGCCAGGACAGAGAAGTGGGAGGGGGATGATTGGGGAATGGGCAAAGGGAAGAGGGCTTATGAGACTTATGGGGAGTGGGGAGCCGGGAAAGGGGAAATCATTTGGAATGTAAAGAAAGAATATAGAAAATTTTTAAAAAATGATGTCTTTTTTTCCAGTGGATATTTGTATTTCCTTTCTCAAATATCAAGTGACCATAGGTGTGCAGGTTCATTTCTGGGTCCTCAATTTTATTCCATTGATCTTTCTGCCTGTCTCTGTACAGGTTTTATCACTATTGCTCTGTAGTAGAGGTTCCGGACAGGGATGGTGATTCCCGCAGGAGATCTTTTGTTGTGGAGAATAGTTTTCACTATCCTGGGTTTTTTGTTTTTCCAAATGAATTTGCAGTTTGCTCTTCCTAGCTCTATGAAGAATTAGTTTGGAATTTTGATGGGGATTGCATTGAATCTGTAGATTGCTTTCTGCAAGGCGGTCATTTTTACTATATTAATCCTGCCAATCCATGAGCATGGAAGATCTTTCCATCTTCTGAGACCTTTGATTTCTTTCTTCAGAGGCTTGTAATTCTTGTCATACAGATCTTTCACTTTCTTGGTTAGAGTCACACTAAGGTATGTAATATTGTTTATGACTATTGTGAAGGGTGTCATTTCCCTAATTTCTTTCTCAGCTTGTTATGCCTTTGAGTAGTGAAAGGTTAATAATTTGTTTGAGTTAATTTTATATCCAGCCACTTTGATGAAGTTTTTTATCAGCTTTAGGAATTGTCTGGTGGAATTTTTGGTGTTGCTTAAGAATACTAACATAGCATGTGCAAATAGTGATATTTTGACTTCTTCCTTTCCAATTTGTATACCTTTCACCTCCTTTTTTTTTGTTAAGGATTTATTTATTTATTATATGCAAGTACACTGTAGCTGTCTTCAGACACTCCAGGAGAGGGCGCCAGATCTCATTACAGATGGTTGTGAGCCACCATGTGGTTGTTAGGATTTGAACTCAGGACCTTCAGAAGAACAGACAGTGCTCTTAACCACTGAGCCTTCTCTCCAGCTCCTTCCTTTTACCTCCTTTTGTTGTCTAATTGCTCTGGCTAGGACTTTAAGTACTATATTGAACTGAGAGAATGGGCAGCCTTGTTGGATCCCTGATTTAGTGCGATTGCTTTGAGTTTCTCTCCATTTAGTTTGATGTTGGTTATTGGTTTGCTGTATATTGCTTTCACTATGTTTAGGTATGGGGCTTAAATTCCTGATCTCCCCAAGATTTTTATCATGAAGGGATGATGAATTTTGTTAAAGTTTTTTCAGCATCTAATGAAATGACCATGTGTTTTTTTTTTCTTTGAGTTTGTTTATGTAGTAGTGTATTAAATTGATGGATTTCCATATATTGAACCATTCCTGCATCCTTGGGATGAAGCCTACTGGATCCTGGTGAATTATTTTGGCGCATTCTTGGATTCTGCTGGGCAGAATTTTATTGAATATTTTTGCATCAATGTTGATAAGGAAGATTGGTCTGAAGTTCTCTTTCCTTGTTTGGTCATTGTTTGTTTTAGCTATAAGTGTTATTGTGGCTTCATAGAATGAATTGGGTAGTGTTCCTTGTGTTTCTAATTTTTGGAATAGTTTGAAGACAATTGGTATTATGACTTCTTTGGAGATCTGATAGAATTCCCCCCTAAAACCATCTCTTGCTGGGCTTTTTTTTTTTTTTTTTTTTTTTTTTTTTTTTGGTTGGGAGACCACTAATGCCTGATTCCATTCCTCAGGACTTATGGGTCTATTTAGATGGTTTATCTGATCTTGTTTTAACATTGGCACCTGGTATGTGTCTAGGAAATTGCCCATTTCATCCAGATTTTCCGATTTCGTTGATTATAAGCTCTTATATTAGGATCTGATGATTTTTTTTGTATTTCCACCATTTCTGTTGTTGTGTCCCCCTTTTCGTTTCTGATTTTGTTAATTTGGGTAGTACCTCTGTGCCCTCTGTTGAGTCTGGCTAAGGGTTTATCTATCTTGTTGATTTTCTCAAAGAATCAACTCCTGGTTTTGTTGATTCTTTGTATGGTTCTTTTTTTTTTTTTTTTTTTTTTTTTCTATTTGGTTGATTTCCGCCCCGAAATTTGTTTATTTCCTGGCATCCACTCCTCTTGGATGCATTTGCTTCTTTTTGTTCTAGACCTCTCAGGTGTGTTGTCAAACTGCTAGTATAAGTTCTCTCCATTTTGCTTTTGGAGGCATTTAGAGCTGAGTTTTCCTCTTAGCACTGCTTTCATTGTGTCTCATAAGTTTTGGTATAATATGTCTTTATTTTTTAAATTCTCAAGTCTTTAATTTCTTTCTTTATTTCTTCCTTAACCAAACTATCAAGTAGAGCATTGTTCAACATTTATATGTATTATGTGTTTTCCACTGTTTTTGTTTGAACTTGAGACCAGCCTTTGGCCACGGTGATCTGATAGGGTGCATGGAATTGTTTCAATATTCCTATATCTGCTGAGGCCTGTTGTGACCAATAATATGGTCAGTTTTGGAGAAGTTACTATGAGGTGCTGAGAAGAAGTTATATCCTTTTGCTTTAGGATGGAATGTTCTATAAATATATATTAGATCCATTTGTTCCATAACTACAGTTAGTTTTACTGTGTCTCTGTTTAGTTTCTGTTTCCATAATTTGTCCATTGCTGAGAGTGGGGTGTTGAAGTCTCGAACTATTATTGTGTGGGGTGCAATGTGTGATTTGAGCTTTAGTAAAGTTTCTTTTATGCATGTGGGTGCCCTTGGATTTGGAGCATAAATGTTCAGAATTGAGAGGTCATCTTGGTAGATTTTTCCTTTGACCAGTATGAAATGTCCCTCCTTATCTTTTTTGACAACTTTTGGTTGAAAGTTGATTTTATTCAATATAAGAATGGCCACTCCAACTTGTTTCTCAGGACCATTTGCTTGGGAAATTGTTTTCCAACCTTTGACTCTGAGGTAATGACTGTCACCGAGGTATGCAGCAAAATGCTGTGTCCTGTTTATGTATCCAGTCTGTTAGTCTATGTTTTTTTTTTTAATTGGGGAATTGAGTCCATTGATGTTTAGACATGTTAAGGAAATGTGATTGTTACTTCCTGTTAAAGGTGGAATTCTGTTTGTCTGGCTATCTTCTTTGGGGTTTGTTGAAAGAAGATTACTTTACTGCTTTTTCTAGGGTGCAGTTTCCTTCCTAGTGTTGGTATTTTCCACCCATTGTCCTTTGTAGAGCTGTGTTTTCGGAAAAATATTGTGCAAATTTGGTTTTGTCATGGAATGTTTTGTTTTGTCCATCTATGATAATTGAAAGTTTTGCTAGGTATAGTAGCCTTGGCTGACACTTATGTTCTCATAGGGTCTGTATGACATCTGCCCACAGATCTTCTAGCTTTTACGGTTCCTTTTGAGAAGTCTGGTGTAATTCTGATAGGTCTGCCTTTATATGTTACTTGACCTTTCCCCCTTATTGCTTTTACTATTCTGTCTTTGTTTTAGTGCATTTGGTGTTTTGATTATTATGCGACAGGAGGACTTTCTGTTCTGGTTCAGTCTGTTTGGAGATCTGTAGGCTTCTTGTATGTTCGTGGGCACCTTTTTCATTACTTTAGGGAAATTTTCTTCTATAATTTTGCTGAAGATATTTACTGGCCCTTTAAGTTGTAAATCTTTGCTGTCTTCTATACCTATAATCCTTAGGTTTGGTTTTCTCATTGTGCCTGGATTTCCTGGATGTTTTGGGTTACAAGCATTTTTGCATTTGCATTTTGCATTTTGCATTTTGCATTTTTTTGACTGTTGAGTCAATGTTTTCTATGGTATCTTCAGCACCTGAGATTCTCTCTTCTATCTCTTGTATTCTGTTGGTGATGCTTGAATCTATGACTTCTGATTTCTTTCCAAGTTTTTCTCTCTCCAGAGCTATCTCCCTTTGTGATTTCTTTATTGTTTCTACTTTCATTTTTAGATCTTGGATGGTATGGTTCAGTTCTTTCACTTGTTTGTGTTTTCCTGAAATTCTTTAAGAAATTTTTGTGTTTCCTTTTTAAGGGCTTCTAACTATTGACTCATGTTCTCCTTTATTTCTTCAATGGAGTCATTTATGCCCTTCTTTAAGTCCTCTCTCAGCATCATGGGATATGAGTCTAAATCCAGCTCTTGCTTATCTGTTGTGTTGGGGTATCCAGGATTTGCTCTTGTGGGAGAGCTGGGTTCAGATGGTGTCATGTTGTCTTGATTTCTGTTGGTAATGTTCTTGCATTTGCCTTTTGCCAGCTGGTTATCTCTGGTGTTAGTTGGTCTTGCTGTCTCTGACTGTGGCTTATTTGTCTTGCAAGGCTATGTATCTTTAATCCTGGGATTCCTGTTTTCTCTGTGCACACTTGTATTTAGGCACTCCTGGAGACCAGCTCTCCTGTGGTGGTAATTGTGTATGTAGCTCTGTGGCCCAGGATCAGTTCTGTCCTCTCAGGCCTCTCCACAGACCTGGGAGGTTAGCTATCTCTCTGCTCTACCTGGATATGATGGACTGTGACAGAGGATAGTCCATAGCCAGAGACAGAAACCAAAAGGCTCCTACATGAGGGTTTCACGTGGGTTCCTCTGAGCATCAGGGGTGGTCTTACCTGTGCTCCTAAGCCTCTCTGCACTCCTGTGGAGGTGCCAAATGCCCTGAGTGCAGCGGGCTCTCAATGATGTATCAGGAGATGGTGTCTTCATTGTGGCAGACCTGACAAAAGTCTGCCCTAGCAGAAAGGAAAGGCAGCAGATGGGGTAGAAGGAACAGAGTGGTGGTTCATTACATTTATAATGTCAGTTATCTCCATTATTTCATTACTATTTTTTATCTGGTTGACATGATATTTGGTGAGGGAAGGGTGATTTCTTATGATCAGTGTTCCTATGGCCTATGCATGATTTATTTAACTTTAGTAACATTACTTTTACAAATGTGGGTACCATTGCATTTAGGGGAAATATGCTAAAATTTGAAACACTATCATAGTGGATTTTTCTCTTGATGAGTAGAAAGTGTCCTTTCTCATATCTTTTTGTTTGATTGTTTTTGTATTGATTGATCCAAAAGTATAGTTTATTGAACTCCACAGTTATGGTTTAAAACAGTAACAATAACATTTACCAAGCAAATTTGTATTTCTTATTAATTTTCTACCCAACAAATGCACTCTATGATATAAATACAACACTCAGAAATGTCTCTTCATATGTTACCCTTTTGGTGGATTTATTTGTTTGTTTGCTTCTTTGTTTGAACTTTTTGTTGGTTCGTTGTGAGTTTCACATCTTGTACCCCAGTACCATTCATCTTTTTGTCCCCTCATATCCACTCATCATTCTTGCAACTTCCCCATCAAAATGAAAAGAAAATTCATAAAGAAAAAACAAAATGAATTTCATAAAGTGATTGTTTTTAATAGCTGGGTAGTTCTCCATTGTGTAAATGTACTACATTTTCTGTATCAATTATTCTGTTGAGGGACATCTGTGTTGTGTCCAACTTCTGGCTATTATAAATAGGACTGCTCTAGACATAGTGGAGTATGTGTCCTTGTTATATATCAGAATATTTTTTGGGCATATGCTCAGTAGTGGTATAGTTGGGTCTTCATGGAAAACTATTTCCAATTTTCTGAGGAACCACCAGCAATGGAGGAGTGTTCTTCTTTCTCCACATCCTTGCTAGAATCTGCTGTCATCTGTGTTTTTGATCTTAGCCATTCTGATTGGTATTAGGTAGAAACTTAGTGACATTTTCATTTTCATTTTGCTGATGACTAAGGATGTTGAACATTTCTTTAAGTGCTTCTCAGCCATTTAAGATTCCTCAGTTGATAATTCTTTATTTATCTCTGTACCCAATTTTTAATAGGGTTTTTTGGTTATATAGAGTGTAACTTCTTGAGTTTTTTGTATACAATGTCTTCATGAAATTTGCAGGCAAATGGATAGTACTAGAAAATATCATCCTGCGTGAGGTAATCCAGACACAAAAGATCACGCATGGTATATATTCACTGATAAGTGATATTAGCCCCAAAGCTCAGAATACCCACAATACAACCCACAAACAATATGGAGCCTAAGAAGAAGGAGGACCAAAGTGTAGCTGCTTCAATCCTACATAAATGGGGAAGCAAATAATCACAGAAGGTAGAAGGAGGGAGTGACCAGGCAGGGAGAGAGGAAGAGGAAGGGGGAAAGGGGGGCAGGATCAAGTGTGGTAAAGAAGAGGAGAGAAGTACAGAGGGTCAGGAAAACAAATGAAAATATGTGGCAGTGGGGGATGAGGAAATTGGGGTAGTCACTAGAAAATCCCAGACACTAGGGAAGTGAGAGGCTCCCAGGACCCAATGGGAATAACTTTAGTCAAAATACATAACAAAGGGGGAGAGATACTGTAGAGAGTGCATAGGCATAGCCCCCATTTGAGGGATGGGGCCACTCAACCAACTCAAAAATTTTAATCCAGCAATGGTCCTGTACAAAGGAAAGATAGGAACAAAAAGTAGAAGAGAAACTGAACAAAAGACCATTCAGAGACCTCTCCACCTTGGGATTTGTCCCATCTACAGACACTACTGTCTGTTGCCAAGGAGATTTGCCTATCTCCTTTCATTAATTTTAGTTTCAAGTCTATTTTCTTATATTTTAAAATGGCTACATCAGTTTGCTTCTTAGGTCCATTTGCTTAGAAAATCTTTTCCAATTGTTAACTCTGAGGTAATGTCAGCCTTTGATGCTTAGATGTGTTTCTTGCATGCAACAGAAGGATATAACCTGTTTTTCTATCCATTCTGTTAGCCTGTATATTTATAGGGAAAATTGAGTCCATTGGCATTGAGAGATATCAGTAACTATTTATTGTTAATTCCTGTTATTTTGTTGTGGTTGTTGCTGTTGGTAGTGTGTGTGTGTGTGTGTGTGTGTGTGTGTGTATGCTTCATTTTTATTGGTTTTGCTCGTGTGAGATTATTTTCTGTTTTTATGGGTATAATTAACCTGCTTGGGAGGGAGTTTTTTTTCTAGTATCTTCTGTAGGACTGGATTTATAGATGGATATTGTTTAAATTTGATATACCTTATCATGGAATATCTTGTTTTCTTCATCTATGGTGACTAAAAGTTTCATGGGTATAGTAATATGGTCAGGTTTCTATGGTCTCTTAGAATTTTCAGGACAAGGTGCCGAGGCCTTTCTGGCTTTTCAAGTTTTTGTTGAGAAGTCAGGTACAATTCTAATTGGTATGTCTTTATGTGTTACTTGGCCTTTTTACAGTGAAGCTTTTAATATTCTTTCTTTGTTCTGCATGTTTAATGTTTTGATTGTTATATGGTTAGGGGACTTTCTTTTCTGGTCCATCTATTTGGTGTTCTGTATGTTTTGTGTACCTTTATAGATAACTTCTTCTTTAGGTTGGGATATTTTTCTATGATTGTGATGAAAATAATTTCTGTGCCTTTGAGCTGGAAATCTTTTCATTATTCTATTCCTACTATTCTTAGGTTTGGTCTTTTCATAGTGTCCCAGATTTTTTGGATATTTTGAGTCAGAAATGTTTTAAATTTAACTGTCTTTGATTGATATATCTATTTCTTCTATCATATCTTCAGCCAAGATTATGTCTTTTATCTCTTGTATTCTGTTGCTGATGCTTGCTCTTTGTTTACATAGATTTATCTTTTCCAGAATTCTATCATTTTATGTTTTCTTTATTGCTTTTATTTGTATTTTCAGGTCTTGATTAATTTTATTCATTTCTTTCAACTGTTTGGTTTTTTCCTTGATATTCTTTAAAGGATTTATTGATATCCTTCACTATTTTCACTTTATCTTTTCCTTTAAATGATGTATTTGCTTTTTCTTTAAGTACCTCTAACATCTTTATAAATTTGGACTTAAGGTCTTTTTAGTGTGCCTCAGCTTGTTGACATATTTTGGGCTTACTGTAGTAGAATAGATGTGCACTGATGTGGTTATATTTGCCTGGCTGTGGTTGATTGTGCTGACATTTCAGCATCTGGGTTTGGGGTGATTATAGGTCTAGGTGATAATTTCTATGTTTGTCTTTGTTGGATGGGATTTTTGGCTTCTTCTGTTCTGATATTCTAGTCTGTGAGGTCCTTGGTTGAGTAGGGAGTCTCCACCAGACTTGGGGGCTAGACTTCTGGTGGTAGACATGGTCTTTTGTTGAGCAGGAGGTCTACATCCACATTGCGCACTAGAATCAGGGAAGAGGAAGAAAAGGGATTTGTGGATACTGTCAAAGAGAGGGGACATTGATTGAGAGAGAAAATGGTGTCCTTGGGAAAACAGTATACTTGGTATTTTAGCAGACATAGCATATGCTTGAACAAGGGGTGTCTTTCTGTGAGAACAGAAAGAGTGTGAACATTCTGCAGGTTCCTGGCCTACTTCTTATTCTTGAAGGTGTGGCACATTGTCCTTAAATGTTTAAAGACTACATTTAAATATTTAGTTTTAAGTGATAAACCTGAATGTCAATTTGGAAGAGTGGAAGGAAAAAAATCTACCTGTATCATTAGCTATTTGCATTGACATTTTCACTAATTCATGCCCTCTACATTTCTTCGATCTGAACATCAGTTGCTGGTGTTACTACAACCCAGAGGCACTTAAGAATTGGACATCAGGCCTCTGAAAGCATATATCTTGGAAGAGAATATTCTAAAAGGCATGTTGGAAGCTCAATGATTTTTAAGGCTCAAATCATAGCTTATGAAAATCTAAGAATCATGCTTTCACTGCCTTTTCGGTGGAGTGGGAACATAATTTACAGTTATGATATTTGTAAAGTAAATGTAACCAGAAAGGAGTTGAGGATCTTAAATTTGGTGATCTCTCCAAAATTGAGGGCTACATTCAGGCTCACTGTTTTATCTGGATTCTGACTTCCAAATTTTTGTTATTATTATTTACTGTCATTGTTTCTCTTCTCTTTATGGCCTTTGTGACATTGAAAAGATCTTCCCCTGTAGAAATGATGATTTGAGTCAGATGCATGAGCTGATATAACATCTTGAACCATAAGCATAAAAATTCTTCAAGAAATGCATGCCCTATTAAACTGTGTGCAGAGGTAGATGCTGGTAGATTTGGTATTGCTTTGGTAAGAGTTTAGGAAGAGGTACCTTGTTTCAAAATATAGATTCCCTTTCCTACAAAGAACACTTTTATGGTAGCTGACTTTATAATTCAATGAAAATAGAATTTTTAAAAAAATATTACTATGAAGGGAAAGAGACCATCACTTTTAGTGACATCAGTGCTATACTAAATTGGTCAGTTACAGAAAAGATGCAAGACGTAAGATAATTATGAGTGCTTACATGAATAAAGCTCATGGGAACTCTGTCCCTCGACTCCTTCCTTGTATGTGTAGATGTCCAATGTGGAGTCTGATCAGGATCTTCCAGGAATCACTCTGACTAACACTAATGAAATAACATCTCTCTTTCTTTATAAGTTTAGGTTTGAAGCAAAAATATAGATTGTTTTCACATTCCTGAATATCTGGTTCAGATGGGATCTGAGCACCATGTGTCCATGGTCATCTCCGGGACTCAGCTTGTACTCTCTCTCCTTTTGCTCTCTTTCTTCCAGCCAGTGAACGGGGCTATGACTGCTTTGGACTTCCATTCAGATGTGACATTTACTTGTCTTTTTATTCCTTTACTAACTCCTTGGCTTCTTATCTGGAACATTAATATACGTTAATATAAAAAAGTAACTTTGCTTCTGTCATATATTATAAAAATATACTTAAATTATATTTTAATCTAAGTTTAACTATGTGATTTCTGGTCACTTGCTATTTGTATTCATTAATCATGATTCTGACCCCTAATTCCAATTAATATCTCAAAAATTTTCTCAGGAAGACTCTGAGTTTTCTCCTTGGAGTGAAGGGAGCATTTTCATTGATTTCTTTTTATTGACCAGTATAGAAGTGAGCAAAGGAGCTGGAATTAAATAGCACTTGCTAGTGCTATTTTATCATCATTGAGCCAACTCTTATCTATTTTGATTAACACAGGAAAAGAAGAAACTGTGGTGGTAAGTAAAATTACTTAACCTTGTATGTCAGTGAATTTTCTTCAAGTCTCTGAAGCATCTTATTTGTGTTTCAAAAATCTGTATATTTTTCTGAGGCCACAAATAGTAAAATGACAATAAACATTTCTGGAGAAAGGATGAAGCAAATACTAATTACAAGTGTTTGAATAGAATAACAAAAAGAGAAAGTAAAAGTTCAGATTTAGGTGTTCCTAAAGAATTTGAAGGGTGAGTGCTTCCTAGACTATTTTATACCATAGACTAAAGCACCTCCATATAGCAACAAGCTCAGGAATAAATTGCATGCTGGCACAGCTAATACAGGACTTACTATTCATTTCTAAGATGACTTAAAAGTCTCAATGGAAGTTAATGGGCCTTCCAGCTAAACAAAAGGTATCTGGTAGTGTACATCCCATTATCTTGATGAGGTTAAAATCCATTTGGTTTTAAGAGAGTCATTCTCATTTTGGTTCATGATTGTATGTTAAATACAAGATTCTAGACTTTATGTGGCATGTTATTCCTTATCATGAGATCTTATAGGAAAGAAACAGTTTTTAATTCTTTCTGGTCTCTCAAGAAGGTATAGTTCTGAATATTATCAAATTCAGTTATTATAGGATACAGAAGAGAAGAAGAGAAATTGTGTTTTCAGCTATCCCTCTTGCTAACACAGGAAATATCTGCTTCAAAAATGAGTAATACTAAAATATATACCTATTGATTTTTAGGTAAGTTTAATTTTTAGGTCCACAGTCTTACTAAGGAAAAATGGAAGCAATTGTGACTTAATATAACATTAATTAGAGAATACAATACAATATAATACAAAACAATGCAGTATGTACTTATTCCATATAGTCTTCTCATGCATAATTAAAAAAATTAATCAATCACCTTACATTTTAGCCCAAATTAATTTATCCATGATTTAGATACATACATTGAACTAAATAAATATAATTCAACACAGTTGAATACTTGAGGAAGATTTAGTTTTCAAGGACTGTACAGTTTTGCAAACTGTATCTTAGGGAATATAAATTAATAGTTCTTAAAGGAGGATAAAATATATTTTAAGAAGCTCTTAATGTGACTTTGATAAACTAGTCTTCTACCAAGGACTGCAAATACCTGTGCCCGCTGATCTTTTAGGTTTTACTCCGTTCTTGAAATCATGGTAGAGTAAATAAAACTGTGATAATAGAGATGAGGGCTTGTGAGAGTCCTTACAAGGACACTGACATCAAAAAAAGTAGAGTCATGTTGGAAGTAAAGAAAGTAAATTTAAATACAGATGTAGGTTTTGATGGCTCAGTGCCTGTATCTTGAAATGCAACCCTACATTCTGATTATCTTTTCTGACCTACAGATGCTTTAGACTCATGGAAAACCAGTCCAGTGTCTCTGAGTTTTTTCTACGAGGAATATCAGGGTTTCCAGAGCAACAGAAGCTACTCTATGGACTTTTCCTATGTATGTATCTTGTAACCTTAACTGGGAATGTGCTCATTATCTTGGCCATTGGTTCTGACCCACACCTTCACACTCCTATGTACTTCTTTTTGGCCAACTTGTCCTTTGCTGACATGGGTTTAATATCATCTGCAGTGACCAAGATGTTGTTTAATGTTCAGACTCAGCACCATACCATCTCCTATACTGGTTGTCTCACACAGATGTACTTATTCATGATGTTTGGTGATTTGGACAGCTTCTTCCTGGCTGTGATGGCCTATGACCGCTATGTGGCCATCTGTCACCCTCTCCACTATTCCACAATCATGAGTGCCAGACTCTGTGCCCTGATGCTTGCCCTGTGCTGGGTTCTCACCAATGTAGTTGCCCTGACTCACACTCTCCTCATGGCTCGACTGTCCTTCTGTGTTGTTGGGGAAATAGATCACTTTTTCTGTGACATTACTTCTGTCATGAAGCTTTCATGCTCAGACACTCATGTCAATGAATTAGTGCTTTCTGGATTTGGAGGTACTGTACTCATGGTACCCTTTGTAAGCATTGTCATCTCTTATGTCCACATTGTACTTGCTGTCCTTAGGGTCCGGAGTTCTGGTGGGAGTTCAAAGGCCTTTTCTACCTGTAGTTCCCACCTCTGTGTGGTCTGTGTTTTCTATGGAACACTCTTCAGTGTCTATCTGTTCCCTTCCTCTGGAAAGACCACGGAAAAGGATGTTGCAGCTGCTGCAATGTATACAGTAGTGACTCCTATGTTGAACCCCTTCATCTATAGCTTAAGGAATAAGGACATGAAAGGAGCCCTAAAGAGGCTTCTCTGTCATAGGAAAATTTTATCTTCTTAGAATAACAAGAACAATGTTTCATAAAAGGACAGGGGATGAGTCATATAAGTAATGTTTAGTTTGGGAATTATTACTGGGTAGTCAAGAGATTATTGTCCTGTTAATCTTTAACTTTAATCTTCTTATATGTAAAATTAAGACTACAAAATATAGAGATTCTTTATGAGTTGTATTTGTTGTTGTTGTTGTATACTATGTGGCTCACATTAGTCTGAAACTCAGAATTTTCTGGCTTTCTAAGGTTTGAGATTACAGACATGTAGTACTCCAGCTAACTCAATATTTTCTATTTGTTGAATTGCAGGGTCAAGAAAAACACACTGTGAAAGGTAGTTACAAATAACAGATTTAAAATAGGAAATAGTGGGTATTTAAACCTATGATGTTGCTCTTATCACTCCGAATGTCTCTCTCAACTCAGAATCAATAATTACTTTTAAATTCATTTATTAAAAAAGTATTCACAGAGTAGTTTCTATGTGCCTGGAGCTTAGGTCTGATTCTCTGATAGAACTGAATAGGTAAAATCCACACTTTCTTGACATCTCATTTTAGGTTATTAGTTCATAGATTTATCAAAATTAAGAAGTACCCATCATGCCCATAGGAGTAAGTACAGGTTATAAGAGACATAAAGGATGTTAGTTTTATTCCAGGAGATGAAGGATTGCCCAATAAAACATTCACTATTTAAGTTTCTATGCTGGTTGTCCAGCTTCTCATGATCTGCCAAGAATTTAGCAAGGATGATGTTGGAACTTTTCCACTGATAAACAAAACTGTTCAATGCTATAGCTTCCTTGGACCACTGGATGAGAATATTCAGAGGACATTCCTGTGTTTAGGGATTTGTCTCTATATGTAGAGTGTATGCCAGTAGTTTGAAATAATTTACAAATAGAAAATATGGTATTTAAAGACACATGAAGCTGTTATTTCTGTCTCTGAGGATCTCAGAAATACTAAGATTTAGAAATATAGACCATATAATTTTCATTGTTACATTTGGTGTGGCCACTATTCCCTGTATACCAATGCATCCCTTCTTATTTCAGTATCTAAGTTCAAATTTGTGTCTTCAAATGAAGAGCTGTGGATTAGCAGATGCTAAATTGACTTAGTTACTTTTTGTTCTACATGGGGAATATAATAACAATACAGTTGTATACAACTTGGTTATTCCCTTTCAAGATATTCTCCTAGGCCTTAATATAACTCAGAAAATAAAGAACTGGCTGTGCTATTTAGCATTTCTTTCTCTATAGACACTTAGGCAAATTTTCTTTTCATCTTTAGGAGTCTACTGAAAGCAAAGAGTGCAAAACACTGCACTTAAATTAGGGACTTTATTTAAGGGCTTACTCTCTGACTAGGGTGTAAAATGTTACAGCAACTCTGAAGATTTAGGTGTCCTTTGGAAGATCAAGGCAACCAGAGATTTGACACCACTGCAGTTGATTTTGACTAGGTACATTCCAAAGAAAAGACAATGTCAGGATGGCCCTTGTTGGAAATTATGATGAAAATTCTCTGTATGTATTATTGTTTTGCTCAACACTGACAAACCTGTATTTACATATTTTCTTCATAAATGAAAAGTGAAAAACAAGTATCACTTTAGCATTTAGAGAACTTTCTTTATATTGAGTCCTGACATAGTCACAGTCTGAATCTGTGATGGAATCCCAATCTGTTTGTATCTCCTAATGTGATACAAACTCTGAAGTTTGTATCTCTGAAGGACTCTGAAGAATGCTTCAGAACAGTGCTTTCTTTCTCCAGGTTGACCCCTAGCCCACCAATAGTGTAATATACATCTCAAATCATTTGTGATTGAACTTATTTCCCATAAACCCCAAACCAAGTAGGAGGCTTAAAGTAATTTGACTTTCATTCTCCCAATATACCTGTGGCAATAAGGGGCTGTGGCAGTTCAGAACATATAGAAGATCACCAAGTGAAGCTGCTGACCATCACTATTCATTAATCTAAGACTTTAAATTCACCTCAGTGAAAATAACTATCACTGCATTTGGAGTTCTAAATTCCTCCTTTGAGACTGTAGAAAAAAGCCATCCTACTCAAAGTAATCTACATATTCAGTGTAGTGTTATAAAAGGTTAAAGGGTAATAATAGAAGAGGAAGTCTTAAATGTGGTGGGGATAGGAAAGCAGGAGTAGAGGAGGGGATACACTTAGGGATAACTAACATTAAAATGGTTCAAAAATCATATGAAAATTTACTGTCATGAAAACTTACAAAATACAAGCATATTCATGTATAAAAATAATTCAAATGGAGTTACTCTGCAACCAGGTAATAATACCTTACTAGACACTGCAGTATTACAGATAAAAAGCTTCATGCCAGAGATAGATTGCCTCATTTGGTGTTGTTCATTGAAGTTGCATGGACCTCTAAAGATTATAGGTTGCAACCAATGCTCTTGTTTGCTCTGTAGAACTTCACAATAGGATCTTATTGCTAAAGATATCAAATACTCTAAGTCATGAAAAAATAAAGATGGTGTTCCCTTGGAAGCTTCATTCCTACTTACTTACTTTGTTAGTGCTGGGAGGTTCTGTGCATACTACCAGAAGACAACAATAATCATTAATATTCTAAAGCTATGAACATTGTGAGCTACAACAAGTAGTGACTTGGCAATGCATGCCAATAGCTGTTAACAGTGACAGGAAAGTTATGGGAGTAACCAATTACTTTTTAAAATTTGTTTTAAGTTCTGTTCCACAAGTTGAAATCCATCATACCGTACATTATTATCTTGTTCAATTCTCTAGGGGAAAACCTTCTTATTAGTAATATGTACAGTATTAAACTTACCCCTAATGACTTAAGGAGTTATTATTATACCCATAAATTAATGCACATCGAAGTCCTTGTCAGTGTACCTTATTTTTGAAATAGTTGGTGATGAACACAGAGATCCACAGTTGGTCAAGGTACAAAAAAATAAGAAAATGTAGAATGCTTAGCCAAAATATGGGATGTATGAATCACTCTGATTCCCAAGAGATCACTGTAGATGAGGTAATGGAAAGACTATAAATGCCAGGCAAAATTCACATATGAATGCATAGTGGTTGAGATGGCATGCACAAGACTTACACAAGCTCAGTTCAGATCGAATGCCAGCTTTGAGGTGGCAGTTGATCATGATGTTCTATTCCTAGCTAAGGAGCTATTGGTATTGGCTGCTAGGAAGAAAGAAACAGTTTTTATCAAGATGTGGGCCATGAAAGGATACTCATGATCTAGTACATAGTCTAATATCCACATGGATGTAGGCAGCAGAAAATGGACTCAGTAGGTTTAGGGAAAAATGAACACATGAAACTAGGAGAGAAATGTTAGGGGAAGATAAGCAAGATGTTTCAGGGGATAAAATAAAGTGTGGATTTGTTTAAAACACATTATATGCATAAATTACTCAAAACATAAAAAAGCTATTAGTTTTTATAAAGCAAAAAGAAATTTGTTTTAAAACAATTCATTATATATATTGTTTTTATCATTTATTAAAGACAAAATAAAATTTATTTGCCAATGCGATGTATATGCTTGTTGGTATAATACAAAACAATAATATAAACACTGATATATGTTGAAGTATTATGGTAGGAAAGTATCTTTGTTTTCTGAAATAAGACTATTGCAATCCTATGAAAATAGAAAATCATATATAACAATTTATGATGCAATTTATAACATATACTAATCTTGAATGTATGCTAAATTGTTTCAGGCAGTGTTTGCTGGGATGTGTGGCATGGTACCATGTACTCCATAAAGATACACATAGGGTATTTTCTACCCCAAGGTTGCAGTGTAGCTACGCAATACAATGTGAGTAAGGTACTGACAGAACTCTTGAGAGCCATTGCCCATTTGGTTTTAAATTAAGTTTTGGTTATTGCATATCCAGAGATCTCTTACTGTCCCCCAAATTTTCATCACCATATCAGTTTTGTGACCTCCCAGTGTTAAAGAAGGTATGCTTAAAATCATATTACAGAAGTCATAGTGCAGAGCATAAGATATTTTAATCAACACCTGGATAATATTCTTTCAAGGACAATAAATTTTTAAAGTACAATATAAACTGGGTTCTATTGACTGTGATTATTCTAGTAGTACACTATTATTCTAACTTCTGATGCCATTTGGCTTAGTTTTGTATCATTTGGTATGAATTAAGTAAAGGGATATTTATTTTACTTTAGGGAGTCAACTGAGTTCTATTTTTCAAAGAAGTAAGCTTTTTTTATTCCTGATTATAAACAATGTCTTGTACACCAAATATTTTAGTCAAAAGTTGTGTGTGTAATTGATATGTTAACATCTCTGATTAAAAGACATTCATTCTGACAATTGTGACAATTAATGTCTCAATTATATTGCTACATTGGTCATGCTGTAGGTTACTTTTAAATTAGCAACTCTGTCTTCTTAGTTCAGAGGGATATATCTAGTAATGAAACATCCATAGCTAGTTCCATGTATTTGTGTACCCCTGATTAGGGTTTGGTGGTGCATGCTTTAATACAGCACTTTGGAGGAGAAAGGAGTGAGATTTCTCTAATTTCAATCTGCATGGTAAGTTCCATATCAGCTGGGTTTACATAGTGCTAAAAAACAGATACTCCTGCTAGAAAACATTCTATCTCTCTACATTTTTTTTCCTGATGTCACATTCCTTCCCCATTATCTAGAAAATAGAGATAGGATGGTTGAAAGCTTAAAGGTAACTTTCAGGAAATAACATAGTGGAATCATGAACAGTAATAATAAGTAAATGCATTGATTATTTAAGCTTATAAGCTTAAATTAGACATGTAACTCAAACTACAGTATTGAAAGTCACAAAATAAGTCTTCAAATAATGAAGCTATTTGCCATATATAAAATAAACTAAGCAATTTTTCAGAGTTTTGTAAAAATTATGTACAGTTCAGTAAATGAAAGACAAAAGCAATTTTTATTTATGTGTGTAAAGAACACAACAAAAATGTAATAATGATAAGTTCTGGGACATTGACCACCCCCTTCCTGGAGTTCTACCAACTTTCCTCCTGAGAATACCTGCTGGGCTCAGGAATAGATCCTGCTCCACAAATCCCCAGTTTGTCAGGCCTGTTTCACAGCCATTAGAACTGAGCTGCATGTCAGGCAGTGGTGGTGTACACCTTTAATTCCAGCACTTGGGAGGCAGAGGCAGGTATATTTCTGAGTTCAAGGCCATCCTGGTTTACAGAGTGAGTTCCAGGACAGCCAGGACTATATAGAGAAACCCTGTCTCATAAATACAAAAAAATTACAAAACAATAAAATACAGAACTGAGCTGCATGCTGCCCCTTTCCCTAATCTCCAAGTCTTTCTCTTCCAAAGAGGTTTGCTGAGCCCCAGGAAGATGTAGGCCTGTGGGGTCCCAGGAACACTCATGTTAGACCATGCTCCATCTATTCCCTGCCATTTGGGTTCACCTGGGACCTAACCAGCAGAGTTGAGCCATGCTCTGTCTCCAAGTCTCCATCATCAAGCTCATAGCTCCCTTCCCTAGGAACATTCTGCTCCATTTGGGGATCAGACAGCAGAGTGAAATTTATTATTAGGTTCCTTCTCTGCCTGCCTCCCCAAGAGTTTGTGTTGGCATGGGGAACAGCCATCTGATACCAGTGACAACCAGATGGCTAAAGGCCAGGGTAGGAACACAATCAGAACACAATCCAGGGCAATATGACACCAATAGAGCCCAGATATCCTAATATAGAAAGTCCTTGATATCCTAACACAGTTGGACCACAAGAAGTTGACCTTAAATGTAATCTTATAAGGATGATAAAGATAACAGGTGAAGGAAATGAATAAAACAGTTCAAGATCTGAAAATGCTGATAGAAGCAAGAAAGAAAACACAAATCAAGTGAATCCTGGAGATGCAAAACTTAGGGAAGAGAACAAGAACTACAGATACAAGCATCAACAACAGAAGAGAAGAGATGGGAGAATGAATATTAGGCTTGAAGATATAATTGCAGAAATCAATACATCAGCCACAGGAAATGTTAAATCTAAAAACTTTCTGATATAAAATATCCAAGAAATCTGGGACACCATGAAAAGACCAAACCTCAGAATAATAGGTATACAGTAGGAAGACCCCCACACCTCCATGGCCCAGAAAATATTGTCAACAAAATCAATAGAAGACAATTTCCACAACCCACAACATAAAGAAAGAAATGCCTATAAATGTACAAAAAAAAATCTTACAGAACACAAAATATATTGAAATAGACAGGAAAACTCTTCTGCCACATACACTAACTATACAGAACAAAAATATTAAAAATATTAAAAACTGTACTGGAAAAGGACAAGTAACTTAAGAAGGTAGACATATCAGAATTACACCAGATTTTTCAACAGATACTCTAACAACCAGCAGAGACTGGGCAGATATCTGAGAGATCCCAATAGACCAGATGTCAGCCAAGGGAACTACAACCTGTAAAACTTTCAATCACCATAGATGGAGAAAACAATATATTTCTAGACAACCATGAATTTAAACAGTATCTATCCACAAATACAGCTCTATATGAGATACTAGGAAGACAACTCCAACACAATGGGGTTTACTACATTCAAGCAAACACAAGAAATAAATAATTATCTTAGGCAAATGGATGGAGCTAGAGAACATCATACTAAGTGAGGTAACCCAGACTCAAAAGGTGAATCATGGTATGCACTCACTAATAAGTGGATATTAACCTAGAAAACTGGAATACCCAAAACATAATCCACACATCAAATGAGGTACAAGAAGAAAGGAGGAGTGGCCCCTGGTTCTGGAAAGACTCAGTGAAGCAGTATTCGGCAAAACCAGAACAGGGAAGTGGGAAGGGGAGGGTGGGAGGACAGGGGGAGAGAAGGGGGCTTGAGGGACTTTCGGGGAGTGGGGGGCTAGAAAAGGGGAAATCATTTGAAATGTAAATTAATTATATCGAATAAAAAAATTTAAAAAAAGAAATAAATAATTAAAAACCATTAGAACAAGAAGTTCTCTCTCTCTCTCTCTCTCTCTCTCTCTCTCTCTCTCTCTCTCTCTCTCTTCCTTCCTCCCTCCCTCCCTCCCTCTCACTCCCCCCTCTCTCCCACCACTGATATTAAAATAACAAGAATTAACAATCACTGATCATTAGTATCTCTTAAAATCGGTGGACTCAATTCTCCAATAAAAAGACAAAGGTTAACAGAATGGATGTGAAAATAAGATCCATCATTCAGCTACATACAAGAAATACATCTCAGCCACAAAGATAGACATTACTTCAGAGAAGGGCTAGAGAAGCATTATCTAAACAACTTGATCCAATAGGCAAGCTGAAGCATCCATTCTGAAGTCTACTAAAATAGACTTCAACCAAAATTGATCAAAATGAAGGGGGAAGGACATTAAAACAACAACAAAAACAATAGAAAGCCTACAAACTCAGGGAAACTGGACAACTCTTTACCTAATGACCACCTGGTCAAGGAAGAAAGAATGAAATTATGAAAATGAAGCAACAATATATGCAGACTTATGGGACACAGTGAAAGAAGTTTTAAGAGGAAATTTCATAGCACAACTTGCATTTATAAAGAAATTGGAGAGACCTCATTCTAGGAACTTTAAAAGTACATATAAATGCTCTGGAATAAAAAGAAGAAAACACACTTAAGAGGAGTAGCCCTCAAGAAATAATCAAACTCAGGACTGAAATTAATAAATGAGAAACAAAGAGAAAAATACAAAGAATAAATGAAGCCAAGAGCTGGTTCTTCGAGAAAATCAACAAGATAAAGTTAACCAAACTTACTAAAAGGGAGAGCAACACTAGTTAAATTAATGAAATTATAAATGAAAAAGAGGGCATAACAACAATGAGGAAATCCAAAGAATTATTAGGTATTACTTCAAAAGTCTGTAATCCACAAAATTGGAAAATCTAAATAAAATGGGTGATTTTCTTATGAAAATAGAATTCCAATAAAAAATCTGGGTACAGAGCTAAACAGAATTCTCAACAGAGGAATTGCTAATGGCTGAGAAAGATTTAGAAAAATGTTCAATGTCCTTAGTCATCAGAAAAATGCAAATCAAGATGACTGCAATTCCATCTTAAACCACTGAAAATATCTAAGATCAAGAACTCACAAGCTGGGCGTGGTGGCGTACCCCTGTAATCCCAGCACTTGGGAGGCAGAGGCAGGCGGATTTCTGAGTTCGAGGCCAGCCTGGTCTACAGAGTGAGTTCCAGGACAGCCAGAGCTACACAGAGAAACCCTGTCTCAAAAAACCAAAAAAAAAAAAAAAAAAAAAAAAAAAAAAAAAAAAAAAAAAAAGAACTCAAATGAAAGCACATGCTAGCAAAGATGTGGAGGACAGAGAACACTCCTCTGCTGGTGCATGTGCAGATATGTACAAACTCTTTGCAAATATATTTGGCACTTTCTCAGAAAATTTGGAATAGTTCTATCATAGGACCCAACTATACCACTCCTGGGCATATATCCAAAAGATTCCCCATTCCATCACAAGAGCTCTTGATCCATTTTGTTCATAGTAGACTTTTTCACAATAGTCAGAACCTGGAAACAACATAGATGTCCCTCAATTGAAGAACAGACAAGAAAATGTGGCACATTTATGCAATGGAATACTACTTAGCTATTAAAAACAAGGACATCCTGAAATTTGCAGGCAAATAGATGGAACTAGAAAATATCATCCTGAGTGAGGTAACCCTAATCCAGAAAGACATGAATGGTATGCACTCACTTATCAGTATATATTAACCATAAAGTACAGGATAGCCAAGCTACAATCCACAAACACAAGGAAGCTAAGTAATGAGGAATGCCTAATGGAGAATGTATGAATATCACTCAGAAGGAGAAATAAAACAGACATTGGAAGTGTATGGATGGAGGGAACTGTTTGGGAGAGTAGATAGGGAAGGGAAGAGGAGTGGGGGCAATGTGGGAGGGGTGAGAAAGTAGGGAGAGAGAAAAAGAAATCAGTGGGAGCATATCACTGAGACAATCTGGGGACTTGGGATAGGGGAGGCTCCTTGGAAAATATAGGCATGACCCTTGATGAGACCCCTAGCACCTGAGTATATGGAGTCTGAACAGTCACCTCCTGTCACCAGGCAGAACTTCCAGTTGAGAGAGGGGAACACCAACCCAGCCACAAAACCTTCAACTCCAACTTTGCTCTGCTTACAAGATATATATAGATAAAGATGGAGCAGAATTTGAGGGAATGACCAACCAGTGACTGGCCCAACTTGAGATCTACACCATGGGACATAGCTAACCACTGATATTATTGATTATACTATTCTATGTTTGTACACATAAGCATAACACATTGTGAGAGAACTGAGAAAAAAGACAACAGCATTACAAAAGGCCATGGACATGTATGTCATAAAAATAGATTCTGTAGCAAGAAGTGTTGTAATGGGGAGGCTACTCAGGGCCAGTTATATCCTCACTATGGCTTTCATTACATGGTAATTCAGGAGTCTGCAATATGTTTCTCCAAATAAGCATATAATTTGATCCTAACCATAGAATAGATCAATGTTTCCTTGAAGTTCTGATAATAGCCAGGCATGGTTGCTCAATCCTACAATCCCAGTACTTGGGAGACTGAGGCAGAAGGATTTCCCCAAGCTCAAGGCCAGCCTTCAATACATACTAAGAAACAAGTTTTCTGTGCTTATACAGCATGGCGCTGACTCTAAAAATATAAAATAAACAACATACTTCTCAGGAAATAGCATCCACTTCTTACCAGGTCATGACACTTAGATAAAGGTCTATTATTAGAAGATAGTGCATCGAAGGGCATCTGCCATCATGCCATGTGGGGGTAGGAGCCAGCCATCTCTAACAGTGAGGGAATTGGCATTCAGAGATTTGACTCCCTAGCTATGTACTAGGAAGAAATAAATGCAGGCTAAAATGTTTTCCTTTATTATTTAGCAAGGAAATTTAAAGTAAAATCACAATGAGATACAATTTGTGGTTTATTTCACTTGCAAATACTTAAGTTCTTTAATTATCAACTTCTGTGTAATAGACAGCATAATACACATGAGCAAGTACTGAGAATCTTGTTTCCCCTGGCATGCCCAGCTTGCTTTCTTATAGAACCCAAGACTACCAGCCCAGAGATGGTACTACCCACAAGAAGCCATCCCCCATTGGTCACTAATTGAGAAAATGCCCCACAGCTGGATCTCATGGAGGCACTTCCCCAACTGAAGCTCCTTTCTCTGTGATAATTCTAGCCTGTGTCAGGTTGACACACAAAACCAGCCAGTACTCTGTGTTTTTAGAATAGGTTTAGTCTCACTGAAAATGTTGAGCTGAAAGTGCATGTCTTTCCACCCAAGGCAAGCATTGTAATCTTTGACTACTCAAGTCTAAGTATTGCTACATGAATACACTACTGAATTATTGTATTTAAAGTGTGGTCACCATTTACAAATATAAATGTACAAAGAGTGGGACAATCTATTATCATCCATAAAAATATACCCATTGTTGCATGTGCTATGTGTATTATTTTCTTTGTACATTATTTTTTATAAAGATTAAAGTAAAAGTTTTGGTAAAATGAATAATTGGGGCAGTTTGAAAATATTCATAAACTGGGATTTAGCTTCATACACTCAGTGGTTTGAATTCCAGTCCTACCACATATTCCTAGCATAGTAGGATGAGGCTAGTTAGAAACCTCTCCGTTTTAATGTCTTGTACTATAGAAGCTTTTAGAACTAGATAAAATAATAGATATGGGGAAGTCTGTCACTGAACTTTCTAACAACAGTGAATTTATGAAATATTTTTTATCCATAGAGCTATTTTCTAAAAAACTTGAGACTTTTTAAAACCATTTTTGATGGAAAGAAGCAACTACACTATGGTGGCTATGCACAGGAGTACATTTACTTTACTGCATAATAAAATATAGTTGGACTAAATCACAGCCAAGTCCTGCTTAAATTCTTTCCAGGTTGTTTAGGCCCCTGTATCCTGCCCAGGGTTATTCAGTGTTTGCATTTGGAATTTTACCTTGGCCTTTTTACCATTTTCTTGAGACCAAAATAATTAAATGTGAGGAAGAGAAAGTTGTGCCTTTTCATATTCCTTAGACTATAGTGAAAGGATTTAGTGTAGACATTACAAATATGCATGGGATAATGTTTTCTTGTAATGAGCAAAACAATTTGGATAACTTGGGAGAACATAAGGTATAGGAATATGAAAATGCTAGTCAATGGATACTAGTCATGAAGGGAAACATTTCCTATGTTATACTGTCTAATAATGTGATAAAGAGAGTGATAACACTATATATCTTAAGAGAATAGGAAAGATTTTGGATATTTTCACCTCAAAGTAATGATAAGTGTTTAAGGAACTACACTTTCCCTAATTTGAACATGTCAAAGTGTGTGTACTTATGTAAACATCATGTGGGACCCTGGGAATGGGTCCCACATTTTTGTTTATGTGTTAATAGAATGAAAAGTAAAATTTGGAAATAATAGATGGGTTAAAAAGCAAAATAAAGAGAGCTAGAGAGATGGCTCAGCAGTTAAGAGCAATGGCTGTTCTTCCAGAGAACCCAAGTTCAATTTCCAGCACCCAGATGGTAGCTTACAACCATTTGGAACATCAATTCTAGGGAAATGAATGCTTCTATTGACTAGCCATGTACATACATACATACATACATACATACATGCAGACAAAACATTCTAAACATAAAACAAAATAAATAAATCTACAAAACTATAAAAATTAAAACAAAACCTTCATTTCCAAGTTTATTATAAAAATAAATTTTAAAAAACCTGTAAACCTCTCAGAATATACTTTCTGTTATCTTGAGAAAGAACAAAATCTTTGTTTTAAGAGGTTAGAAACTATTCAAGAAAAATGAACAAAATCTGGGATCACATGAGGATTTTTATTTTTATTTTTTTAAAGGTCTGTAAAACATGAGAACTAGGCAAAGGAAAAATGATGTATGTTTAGAAAAATTTCCTCTAAGTCTTAAAAAACTGACAACAATTATATAGGTAGAAAACTATTCTGAAAGACACAGACTTCAGAAAGAAAATTTCATCTAAAAGCTCTACATGAGTGGGTGTGAGAGGCCTTATGTCAGTCGATAAGAAAGACCACCCTGTCGAGCCCTCCCGTCGAGCATATTTCTCAGTGCTCCTTTTATATGCTGATTTCTTAGACTGTAGATAAAGGGATTCAGCATGGGAGTGACCACTGTGTACATCACAGCCACAATTACATCCTTGTTATTACTGTTATTAGGTGAAGGAAAAGAATATAGTCCAATAATGGCTCCATAGTACAGGGAAACCACAGAGAGGTGAGAGCCACATGTGGGCAAGGCTTTGTAGAATCCCTTGGTGGAGGGAGTTCTTAGGATGGTGGTTCCAATGTAGCCATAAGAAACCAGAATACATATCAGTGGCACAGCTATAATTACCACTCCTACAGTGAAGATAACCAGTTCATTGATGCTGGTGTCTGAGCTAGACAGCTTAAGCAGAGCAGAGAGGTCACAGAAGAAGTGGGACAGAGTGTTTCCCCCACAAAAAGAGAGATGTGCAAGAAGAAGGATATGTAAACTGGCACTGGCAAAGGACAAGACCCAGGACACAATTAACAATAGGACACAGAGAGTCTGACTCATGATGATGGTATTGTGCAGAGGGTGGCAGATGGCCACATACCTGTCATATGCCATGGAAGTCAGAAGAGAGCTGTCAAGATCTGCAAAAAATAGGAAAAAATACACCTGGGAAATGCATCCAGTATATGATATGGTTTAACTGTGAGTCAACATATTCATGAGCATTTTTGGAGCTGTGACTGATGAGAAAGAGATGTCTGTGAAGGCCAAGTGGCTGAGGAAGAAGTACATGGGGGTGTGGAGGTGAGAGTCCAGCCTGATGAGCAGGATGATGAGCAGGTTCCCCAGCACAGTTGTCAGTACATGGTCAGGAAGAGGGCATATGCATTTGTCCTCTACTCGAAGAGTGTATATGCATTTGTCCTCTACTCGAATGGGGAGACCCAGGAGGATGAATTCAGATGTGATACTATGATTATTTCTTTTGATACAGCTCATTTTCTCCTTTTCTGGAAATGAATGAAATAGAAACATGAAAAGTGCCTGTGGCTGTATGTAACACCACCAGCCCCATTTTGAAATCAGTCTGTCTGTTCATTTTTGCCCCACCCCTACAGTGTTTGGCAATACTAACAAGGTAGTGATCATTTCATCAAGGCATACCAACCCTATAACATTTGGAGAAACTAGAAAATACTGTTTTGTGAGTTCATGATGGAAACCTGAGATTAGGTAATTAGGATGTAAGGTCATGAGAACTACTAGTGTCTAGTGACAGTGGGATTAGAGCATGTGAAGAACAGGCAGTTTGAGTCCATGTTCAGCCTGGAAATATATAAGGTTGAAGGATTCCTGAGAAGCTAGGTTAAGAAAGACTTTCCAGTTTAGAACATTTCTAGTTCTGTTCTCAGAGAAGTAGAAAGTATTGGAGCACCCAAGAAAATGTTCAACAAAAGAAATAAACACATTTCTAAATAACTTGCTGTCTGCTGTTGTGGAGAGCAAATTGCAGAGAAGTGTTGTCCATATGAACCTGTAGTTGCTTCAATAATTTAGATGTAACGCATCTGCTTAAGGTGGGATTGTGTCAGAAAAAATAAAATAAAATAAAATAAAATAAAATAAAATAAAATAAAATAAAATAAAATAAAATAAAATAAAATAAAGTAAAATCGAAGGTATGTGCAGTAAATTTGGAAGAAATCCCACCAACATGTACTGAGAAATAAAGGTAAGCAAAATGCGATATTTTCCAATCTTTTCTCAGGAAATAAGTATGACTCATTTTCAATAAAATTGCTATATGTACATTTCTTTTTTTTCTTTTTTTAATTTATTGATATATTTATTTACATTTCAAATGGTTTCCCCTTTTCTGGACCCCCACTCCCTGAAAGTCCCATCAGTCCCCTTCCCTCCCCCTGTTTTCCCACCCAACCCTTCCCACTTCCCTGTTCTGATTTTGCTCTATACTGCTTCACTGAGTCTTTTCAGAACAAGGGGCCACTCCTCCGTTCTTCTTGTACCTCATTTGATGTGTGGATTATGTTTTGGGTATTCCAGTTTTCTAGGTTAATATCCACTTATTAGTGAGTGCATACCATGATTCACCTTTCGAGTCTGGGTTACCTCACTTAGTATGATGTTCTCTAGCTCCATCCATTTGCCGAAGAATTTCATGAATTCATTGTTTCTAATGGCTGAATAGTACTCCATTTTGTAGATATACCACATTTTTTGCATCCACTCTTCTGTTGAGGGATTAGTCATTAAGGAAATGCAAATCAAAACAACCCTGAGATTTCACCTCACACCAGTCAGAATGGCTAAAATTAAAAATTCAGGAGACAGCAGGTGTTGGCAAGGATGTGGAGAAAGAGGAACACTCCTCCACTGCTGGTGGGGTTGCAAATTGGTACAACCACTCTGGAAATCAGTCTGGTGGTTCCTCCGAAAACTGGGCACCTCACTTCCAGAAGATCCTGCTATACCACTCCTGGGCATATACCCAGAGGATTCCCCACCATGTAATAAGGATACATGCTCTATTATGTTCATAGCAGCCCTATTTATAATTGCCAGATGCTGGAAAGAACCCAGGTACATTTCTTTTAATGATATCATGTCAAATTTTAGATAGTCAAAGACCAATTTCCAGCTGAGGTTACTGACATACTATATTAAACATAGAAATCACAGTTAAGGCTAAGGTCAAAAACTCAGGAGACAGCAGGTGTTGGCGAGGATGCAGAGAAAGAGGAACACTCCTCCACTGCTGGTGGGGCTGTAAGATGGTACAACCACTGTGGAAATCAGTCTGGAGGTTCCTCAGAAAACTGGACATGAGACTTCCAGAGGACCCTGCTATACCTCTCCTGGGCATATACCCAAAGGATTCCCCAGCATGCAATAAAAACACATGCTCCATTATGTTCATAGCAACCTTATTTATAATAGCCAGAAGCTGGAAAGTACCCAGATGCCCCTCAAAGGAGGAATGGATACAGAAAATGTGGTATATTTACACAATGGAATACTACTCAGCAATTAGAAACAATGAATTCACAAAATTTTTAGGCAAATGGTTTGATCTGGAAAATATCATCCTAAGTGAGGTAACCCAATCACAAAAGAATACACATGGAATGCAATCTCTGATAAGTGGATATTAATTAGCCCAGAAGCCCTGAATACCCAAGGCACAAATTGCATAACAAATGACTCCCATGAGGAAGTATGGAGAGGGTCCTGATCCTGGAAAGGATTGATCTAGCATGGGAAGGGAATATAAGGACAGAGAAAAAGGAGGGAGGTGATTGGAGAAGGGATGGAGAGAAGAAGGTTTATGGGACATATGGGGAGGGGGGATTAGGGAAAGGGGAAATCATTTGGAATGTAAACAAAGAATATAGAAAAAAAAATACTAAAAAAAATAAAATAAAAAAAAGAAATCACAGTTAACACACTGTGGATATACACTGAAACATACAAATACTTCGAGCATTACTCAACATACATCTCTCTACCTGCTTCTATATGATTTCTTAGGTGATGAGATGAGAATATTTACCTCCAGACAAAAATAAAATAATGGTAAAATTCTTCCATTTATTTCAAGATGACATAGTAGTTGTTAAAACAGATTGAATCACTAAGGACTTACATATCACATGTCAGCAGGCAAAAGAATTATAAAATGATACTCAAGCAAGATAGATATATCAGTATACTTTTTGTCAAAACTGCTGAAAAATTGGCATGAGCTCTAAGTTTTTAAACTTCCAAGAGGACCCAAGGGGCAATGTGAACACACCCAGCTCAAATTAGAGAGAGTGAAATATAATTGCTTTATTCCTTGGGGCCCTTCTGGGAATGGAGCTACTAGTTGCAGCAGACATAGGGATAAACCCTTGGAGAATGCATGTTGGTTACAAAATAACCAGTAGGAACTTGGTGACTCACGAAAGTTTTTACTTTTCTGTTCCCCTTGAGGAAAATGTGATTCAGAATCCACAATGAGCCAAACTGAATGTTAAGAGTGATAAGCAAGGTCTCTTATTTCTGAACTCTATGACATATTTTTGGGGGGGAGAATATACATGTGATTTTGTGTGTGTGTGTGTGTATGTGTGTGTGTTTGTGTGTACATGTTTGTATATGTATGTGAGTAGTTGCACATAATATACACCTATGTATTTGAGGGCCCTCAGCTATTTTTCCACCTTTTTATTTTTTTTATTCGATATAATTTATTTACATTTCAAATGATTTCCCCTTTTCTAGCCCCCCCACTCCCCAAAAGTCCCGCAAACCCCCTTCTCTTCCCCTGTCCTCCCACCCACCCCTTCCCACTTCCCCGTTCTGGTTTTGCTGAATACTGTTTCACTGAGTCTTTCCAGAACCAGGGGCCACTCCTCCTTTCTTCTTGTACCTCATTTGATGTGTGGATTATGTTTTGGGTATTCCAGTTTTCTAGGTTAATATCCACTTATTAGTGAGTGCATACCATGATTCACCTTTTGAGTCTGGGTTATCTCACTTAGTATGATATTCTCTAGCTCCATCCATTTGGGGTTGCAAATTGGTACAACCACTCTGGAAATCAGTCTGGCGGTTCCTCCGAAAACTGGGTACCTTACTTCCAGAAGATCCTGCTATACCACTCCTGGGCATATACCCAGAAGACTCCCCACCATGTAATAAGGATACATGTTCTACTATGTTCATAGCAGCCCTATTTGTAATTGCCAGATGCTGGAAAGAACCCAGGTATCCCTCAACAGAAGAGTGGATGCAAAAAATGTGGTATATCTACACAATGGAGTACTATTCAGCCATTAGAAACAATGAATTTATGAAATTCTTTTATTTTTTTTAATTATTCACTTTACATCCTACTCACTGACTACCTCCAGGTCATTACCTCCCACAATCCTTTCCCCACTCCCAACCCTTTCTGTTTTGAGTTTGTGGGTTCCCTGAGTATAGCTCCACCCTGGTACATCAAGTCTTTTTTAGGATAGGCTCTTCCTCTCCCACTGAGGCCAAACAAGGTGGTCCAGCTAGAAGAACATATCCCACATACAGGGTCTCTGATTAAAATTGGAGATCACTGATTGGCTAGCTTGGTTTGTCTGCTAGCCCAAAATATACTCTTTCTCTACCTTTCTCATATTGAGATTATCGGCAAACTGTATCATGCTCAATATTTTTCAAAGGTATTAATTCTTTAAGACTTTCATATACGATACCTTCAGTTATCTTTCCATTTCATCCCAGGTCCACATTTCCCATTATATACTCATACAACTGGTGTCCTAACTTTTTTCACTCATTCATTAATTTATTTACTTTACATTCCAATCCCAGGGTCTCTTCCCTCTTCTCCTCAATTTCCTTCTTTCTTATATCTGCTTCCCCCATCTTCCCATCCCTTTCTCCTCAGATTGGGAGAGGCCTCCCATACATATCAACTGCCCTTGGCATATCAATCTACAGTAGGAATAGGTACATATTCTATTGAGGTTAGACAGGGCATCCCAGTTAGGGGAATGGGATCCAAGGACAGGAAACACAGAGACAGCCCCAGCTCCTGCTGTTAGTTGTCCAACATGAAGATCAAGCTGCTGTTCTTGCATGCTGTTCAAGCATGCAGATCTACACTCATGTTCAACATGTGTAGATGGCCTAGTTCTGTCCCATGCATGCTCTCTGGCTGGTGGTTCAGTCTCACTGAGACCCTATGGGCCCAGGCTACTTGATTCTTTATGTTTTCTTGTGGTGTCCTTGATCTTTCTGGCTCCTTCGATCTTTTCTCCCCTTCTTCCAGAAGATTCCCCAAGCTCTGCCTAATGTTTTGCTGTGGGTCTTTGTATCTTTTTCCATCAACTTATGGGTGATGCCTATCATATGATAGTAATGCTATGCTCCTGTCTTCAAGTATAGCAGAATATTACCTATAGTGAGGTGGGCTTTCACTTATGGCATGGATCTCAAGGGGCACCAGTCATTGGTTGGTCATTCCCTCAATTTCTGTTCCATCTTCATCAATGCATATATTTTCCCATTTATTTATTTGTTTATTTAATTGTTTATTTACATCTCAATTACAAACATCCCACTCCTCCCAGTCCCTCCTCACATATACTTTCTCCCTACACCCTCCCTTTTTCCTATGGTAAGGGGGAGGCTCCCTTTGGTATCAACCCACCCTGGCACATCAACTCAGTGCAGCACTAGGTATATCCTCTCCCACTGAGGACAGACAAGGAAACCGACTTAGGCAAACAGGATCCATAGGCAGGCAACAGAGTCAAGGACATCCCCGGTCCTATTGTTTGCAGACCTACATGAAAACCAAGCTGTACATCTGCTACATATGTATGTGTATCGGGGTGGTTAAGTCCAGCCCATTTAGTTGATGATTGAGTCTCTGGGAGCCTCCAAGTGTCCAGGTTAGTTGACTCTGTTGCTCTTCTTGTGGAGTCCCTATCCCCCTGGGTCACTCAATACTTCCCCTCACTCTTTCACAAGACTCCCAAACTCTGTCTAAAGTTTAACAGTGTGTCTTTACATCTGGCTTTGTTAGTTGCTGGGTGGAGAATTTAAAAGAATGGCTATGCTAGTTTCCTGACTGCATGGTTAACAGAGTATTATTTATTGTGTCAGGGATTGGTTCTTGCCCATGGGGTGGGTCTCAAGTTGTGTCAGTCATTGGAGTGCTCCATCTTTGTTCCTGCATTTCTTTTTGGTAGGGCAAATGTTGGGTTGAAGATTTTATGGTTGTGCTTTGTTCCCCATCCTTCCATCGAAAGTCTTGCCTGGTTATAGGAGGTGGCCATTTCAGGTTCTATATCCTATATTTATGAAGTCTTAAGTGTGTTCATCCTCATAGATTCCTGGAAGTTTCCATTGTGCTAGGTTTCGAACTCATCCCAGAGATGCCCCCGAACTGATTCCAGTTCTCTCTCCCTCAGTTCCCTCAACATTTGTTCCCTCCTGTTACCTTATGAATCCTCTATCCCGCTGACACAGTTTTCTCCCTCCCACACCTCTAATGTCTATTTTATTTCCCCTCATCAGTTTGAATCAAGCATCCTCCCTTGGTCCTTCCTTATTACTTAGCTTCCTTGGGTGTGTGGATTGCAGCCTGGTTATCCTATACTTTATGGCTACTTTCTACTTACAAATGAGTACATATCATGTTTGTCTTTCTGTGTCTGGATTACCTCACTCAGGATTTACCTTCAATAGTTCCATCCATTTGCTGAAAATTTGCTCTTACTCATTCTGATATAGATGAAATGTGAAATCTCAGAGTAATTTTGATTTTCCTTTTTCGTTTTTTTTTGGGGGGGGGGTGTTCGACACAGGGTTTCTCTGTGTAGCCCTGGCTGTCCTGGAACTCACTCTGTAGACCAGATTGGCCTCAAACTCAGAAATCTGCCTACCTCTGCCTCCCAAGTGCTGGGATTAAAGGCTTGTGCCACCACTGCCCAACAATTTGCATTTTCCTGGTGGCTAAGGAAATTGAGTATTTCTTTAAGTACTTCTTAGACATTAAAGAGTCCTCTGTCAAAGATTCTCTGTTTAGTTTTATACCTCACTTATTAACTGGGTTGTTTGATTTATTGATGTTTAATGTCTTGAGTTCTTTATAAATTTTAGATATGAGCTCTCTGATGCATGTAGGGTTGCTGAATATAAGATAAACAATTTAAATAGACCCATAACCCCCAAGAAATATAAGCATTCATTAAAAGTCTCCCAATATAAAAAGCAAACCAAACCAAACCAGAACAAAACAAAATAAAACTCAGGACCACATGGTTTTAGTCCATATTTCTACCATATTTTCAAAGAAAAGCTAATACCAATATTCCTCAAACTATTCCACAAAACAGAAGGAACACTGCCAAACTTATTCTATGAGGACACTGTCACTCTGATACCTGAGCCATACAAAGACTCAATAATGAAAGACAATTTAATGTTTGTATGTTTAAAAACACATCAAGTTTTGGTGCTGCTCATATACTCTGAGATTTTTATCATTCACTCACATGTGTTGAATCTACCTTTGAAGAAAAAAATCTCTTCCTCTTTTAGAATCTATCATCACCCAACAATTACAAATGAAACTTCATGTCCAGCCCCATCCCCAAGGCTAGGATTTTGTATATCTTAACTTTACATAAGTCATGTGCATGATATCTCAACCACTGTCAATTTATATGTAATTGCCCTATTGTGTTCATAAAGAACTCCAGAAAACCAAACAACCCTATTAAAAAATGGGGTACAGAGTTAAACAAAGAATTCTCACCTGAAGAACTTCTGATGGTGGAGAAGCATCTTAAAAAATGCTCAACTTCATTAGTCATTAGGGAAATGCAAATCAAAACAACCCTGAGATTTCACCTTATACCAGTCAGAATGGCTAAGATTAAAAATTCAGGAGATAGCAGGTGTTGGAGAGGGTGTGGAGAAAGAGGAACACTCCTCCACTGCTGGTGGGGTTGCAAATTGGTACAACCACTCTGGAAAGCAGTCTGGTGGTTCCTCCGAAAACTGGGCACCTCACTTCCAGAAGATCCTGCTATACCACTCCTGGGCATATACCCAGAGGATTCCCCATCATGTAATAAGGATACATGCTCTACTATGTTCATAGCAACCCTATTTATAATTGCCAGATGCTGGAAAGAACCCAGGTATCCCTCAACAGAAGAGTGGATGCAAAAAATGTGGTATATCTACACAATGGAGTACTATTCAGCCATTAGAAACAATGAATTCATGAAATTCTTAGGCAAATGGATGGAGCTAGAGAACATCATACTAAGTGAGGTAACCCAGACTCAAAAGGTGAATCATGGTATGCACTCACTAATAAGTGGATATTAACCTAGAAACCTGGAACACCCAAAACATAATCTACACATCAAATGAGATACAAGAAGAAAGGAAGAGTGGCCCCTTGTTCTGGAAAGACTCAATGAAGCAGTATTCAGCAAAACCAGAACGGGGAAGTGGGAAGGGGTGAGTGGGAGGA
The DNA here is from genome assembly GCF_947179515.1 of Apodemus sylvaticus. Taxonomy (NCBI): domain Eukaryota; kingdom Metazoa; phylum Chordata; class Mammalia; order Rodentia; family Muridae; genus Apodemus; species Apodemus sylvaticus. The sequence goes on along the minus strand of NC_067476.1, from coordinate 16,195,995 downwards.
CAGGTGGAGAGAAGGGGGCTCACGGGACTTTCTGGGAGTGGGAGGGCTAGGAAAGGGGAAATCATTTGAAATGCAAATAAAAATATATCGAATAAAAAAATAAGTGAAGGTGCTTATAATCAAAGAGACCTTGTTGCAAAAGTCCAGATATGTCTTCCTAGAAGGCACATTTTACTATAGATGAGTGTTTCTCAATCTTCCCAATGTTGTGGCCCTTTAAGACAGTTCCTCATGTTGTGGTGACTGAAGCTATAAAATTATGTTGTTGATACTTTAGAGCTGTATTTTTGATAGTTATGAATTATAATATAAATATATGCAACAAGCAGTTTGAGAACTGCTACTATAGATTGTTATTATCAAACAATACAGTGGCAAAAATGTTTAATGCTATGTATAAAAAAAACAGTAGAACATATCAGCTTTAACGGCACTCAGTGTTGCACTAATTTTGTCTGTTTTAATGGAGACATGGGAATCAGGTATCATAACTGTTCACTAACAAGGCTCTGGGGAACGCTGCTCCCTGACTTCTTGTATCTATAGGTGTTGAAAGTAGAGTTTGTTCTACTCTTTGCTAGGGATTAGTAGCCTGATGAAACAGCAGCTCTGTGTCTGTCAGATCATTCTTCAAACAGAAAACTTAAAACACTTCAAAATTTCTCAAAACCTTGTCCAAGTGGGATCAAAAGTTCTGTCTTAGATCATTAAGAGTTTTCCACAAAGAAACTCATTTTCTGGATTTTCTTCATCATGCAGATGAATGAAACTATGCCTGTTGCAGCTTCACATTCGACTATGACCTTGATTTGTCTTTGTGATCCTTTTTTCACTTTTTGGAACCCTTTTCATCTATAACTCTGACATTATTTTCTTCAAGCTTCTAATCCTTCTACATAGAATTTCATCTCCATTGAATGATTTGACTTTTGTCTCTATTTGCTGTTAGTATTTAATATTCATTTTTTTCAGAACCCTGCTTCCAGTCAATCCTATTAAAAATCTTGTCAGGGAGATTATGAGTCTTTCTTCCTATATGAATACTTTTGTGTGGCTTTCTTCTCAGTGAACTGGGTAGCAGTAAGCATTGGAACTTGACTAAAACTGTTATAGGACATCAAGTCCATGTACTGGAATATTTTTAAAATAAGGTTCTCCTTTCTCACACTTGATGACTGACACAGTAGATGAAGGAGCAGTGGTAAGTATAGAGACTCCTTGACTTGGATGATAGGAAATAAATCACTTCATGGGAACACCTCACTGATGTCTCAAAGACATGCAGTAATTTCTGAGATGAAAATTTAAAAAAGTATGACAAAGTTTTTCAAGTAAAAGTAAAACCAGGAAATAGAGCAAGAGGTGCTAATCCAAAGTATTGAGCAGAATAACAAAAAGACAGAATGTAAACAAAACATGACCTTTTAGTGGTATAGATAGCTTGTGAGTAAGGATACCTGCTGCCAAGATTGTTAATATGAGTTGAATCCTTAGAATCCACATGGTAGGAAGAGAGAACAGATTGCTGCAAGTTGTGCTCTGACCTCTACATAGGTGCAGGCAAAAGTAGGCATGTGTGTGTGTGTGTGTGTGTGTGTGTGTTTGTGTGTGTGTGTGCACAGACACACACACAGACACACACAGGCACACAGTCTCTTGTAAACATATAAATAAATAATGAATATTTAAATGGCCTATTTATTTATTTATTTATTTATTTATTTATTTATTTTGGTTTTCTTGAGACAGGATTTTTCTGTTTAGCCCTGGCTGTCCTGGAACTCACTTTATAGACCAGGCTGGCCTCGAACTCAGAAATCTGCCTGCCTCTGCCTCCCAAGTGCTGGAATTAAAGGCATGTGACACCACTGCCTGGAAATGGCCCTTTTAAAATAGATTACTGTATCTATTTACATTTCAAATGTCAACCCCCAACCCCCACCAGTAGTCTCACACTCTTTTATATAGTGATAAAATGATGGATGCATTTTATGTTTTTCTCTAAAATAACAGGCAAGCACTTTGAAATGAAGTGGAAAAAATATTTATGTGGAAATAAAGAGAGGTTCTGGAAGTCAAGGATTCATGGAATTATCAAACAACCTGCATCCTTCTTTGTCTTGAAGAAATTTAAAATGCATTGGGTCTAAGTGTCTTCTCCTCTGAGAATATGGTTATTTGAATGTGCCCAGTCACTGGAGTCTAATCTTTTTGAGGTATCACATTTCTGTCATGATTAATTATGATCAATTAATTAAGCCAGAAACAAAATTGATGGTGACTCCTTATCTCTGATAAAACTTGTGAAATTTTGAGATGCGTTAGTCAATTCAGTTTGTGTAAGTTTCAGAGTTACACAGATATGCAATCATTCTCAGATTCTCCTCCTGGAAAAGTTTGAAAATTTGACTTAGAAATCTAAAACTACTTCAGGAAATCCTTTGGTTTGCAGATAGATTTGTCTTTAGGTGTGAGCTTTGACTAATCAAAAATATTTAAGGAAGATAGTGCTGTTGATAAAGAAAAAAACGTAGGTATTTTCTATCTGAAGACATGATCAAAGATTGAGAGAATGAGTCATTCAACTGCCATTTATTATAAAATGGTTTATCATGAAGGTTTATTAATGGTGACTTTTTACATGTTTTCAGATAATTGCCAGAAAGAATATATAATTTGGTTCACTTTATCATATACATAAGGTTTTCCTAGTGTAACAGAAGAACTGATAGGAACTTATAAAGCTAGTCTAAGGCTAGAGATGATCATGCCTCTGGAAGATGACCCTCACTGAAGAATGTTCCTTGTATCACAGACTGCACTGGGGAAGAGAGAGGGACAGTACAAAGTAGGGAATTCCTCAGGAGAGAATGAAAGAAATGAAAACACAATGGCAGGTAACATTAGGACTAGGAATCTTGAATTGAAATACAGATGTATTGAAGGCTCAGAGGCCAGTGCATGCATCTTGAGATGCAACCCTACATTCTGACTCTCTTTTCTGACCTACAGATGCTCTATCCTCATGGAAAACCAGTCCAGTGTCTCTGAATTTTTTCTACAAGGACTACCAGGTTTTCCAGAGCAACAACAGCTACTCTATGGACTTTTCCTATGTATGTATCTTATCACCTTGACTGGGAATGTGCTCATTATCTTGGCCATTGGTTCTGACCCACGCCTTCACACTCCTATGTACTTCTTTTTGGCCAACTTGTCATTTGCTGACATGGGTTTAATATCATCTACAGTAACCAAGATGCTGTTTAATGTTCAGACTCAGCACCATACCATCTCCTATACTGGTTGTCTCACACAGATGTATTTCTTCCTGATGTTTGGTGATCTGGACAGCTTCTTCCTGGCTGTGATGGCCTATGACCGCTATGTGGCCATCTGTCACCCTCTCCACTATTCCACAATCATGCGTGCCCGAGTCTGTGCCCTGATGTTTGCCCTGTGCTGGGTTCTCACCAATGTAGTTGCTCTGACTCACACTCTCCTCATGGCTCGGCTGTCCTTCTGTGTTGTTGGGGAAATATCTCACTTTTTCTGTGACATTACTCCTGTCCTGAAGCTCTCATGCTCTGACACTCATGTCAATGAACTAGTGGTTTTTGCCTTAGGAGGTACAGTACTAATGGTCCCTTTTATATGCATTGTTATCTCCTATATTCACATTGTAGTTGCCATCCTGAGGGTTCGAACCCCTGGTGGTGGTACAAAGGCCTTTTCTACCTGTAGCTCACACCTCTGTGTGGTCTGCGTTTTCTATGGAACACTCTTTAGTGCCTACTTGTGCCCTCCATCTGTAGTCTCTACAGAAAAGGATGTTGCAGCTGCTGTGATGTATACGGTCGTGACTCCCATGTTGAACCCCTTCATCTATAGCCTAAGAAACAAGGATATGAAAGGGGCCCTAAAGAGGCTTCTCTGTCATAGGAGAATTTTATTTTCTTAAATACAAGAGTAATGTTCAATGAAAAAACATAGTCAATGTCAAACAAGTTTCTTGTCATTTCAGATTGCATACATATTAAGTACAAGTACAATAAGATTACCCTTATTGAACTTTAATCTTCCCTTGCATAAAGTAAAGATTATAGAAAATAATATTTATTTATTGTCTTATTTATTTATTTATTTAATCTTTTCTACCTTCTGTCTTTTTATTTAAGATAGGTATTTGATATAAAACCAAGGTTAACTTTATACTCACTGTAGCCTTAGTTGGCATTTAACTTGCAATTCTCTGTCTCAATATTTTCAGCGTGTGAGATTCACTGTCTGAATATCAACACTCAGTTCAGTGTTCTATTTAATGTGAAGAGTTGAAAAATTGAATATGATAAGTTGGAAAATGCATTGGATGCAATAACCAGTGTAGTAGATGCCCAACAAGTGATATCTATTGTTGTTATGGGTGTCATTCTTTGTGTGTACAACAACCTAGAAGTATCAAACTGTTCTCCAAAATCCACTTGTCCAACAAGTATCACAGAATATTTACAATTTGCCTATAGCTAAGTAAAAGTCTCTCCGTTCATGATCTTTCATTCTAGATTATGAGTTCATTACTGGGCATATTAGTCTTGTCCATAAGAATAAGTAGAAGTCAAGATAAAACAAAGGATCGATGTTACATTCCAAGAAATCCAAAATACGTAACCAATTTCCCTTCACTTAATTCAACATTTATATTTCTGTACTGGTTAAATGACTTTCTGCAGTTTCTCCAGGAATGTTGTTAGATTTCTTCACACTGCTTCTGTCCATTGCTGAGACTGGAGACTGGAGACAGACTGGAGACATGGTTCAGTAGATAATAGCACTTGTTCTTCTTTCAGTAGACCCAGGTTCAATTGCTAACACCCTAGTCAGGCAGCTCATAACTACCCATAACACCAGCTCCAGGAAATCCAAACCCTCTTATGCCCTTCATGGACACATGCATACATGTGTGTGTGTGTGTTCATACATAGGCACACATGCATACATGTGTGTGTGTTCATACATAGGCACACATGCATATAAATAAAAAGAAATATAAATACTAGATATTTTAAAACAGCAAAAGAACAACACACCTAAAACAAGTAAAAAAATGCTCAACCCCAGTAGCTTTCTAGTGACCATGAAATGAGAATATTGAAACTCTTTTCTTATCTAATTATAAATGTGTCTTCAGATCTAAACTGGGCTTTCTGTCCTTCAAAAAAGACCCAAGTGTTAAAAATTTAAATTATGGACCATGGAATTTTATTCTTGCATTTATCTTGACCATTGTCTACTATCTACCTAAACAATCAAACCAATTAATGTAACAGAGTGTGTTTTCACTTTGGTTTCTCCAATGTTTCTGCAGCAATAAGGATTTCAATCAGTTCAGCATATAGAGGACCGCCAAGGGCCGTGATTGCTTCTCCGTGGTCAACTGTCTAACAGGCTTAGATTCCACCCAGCCAAGCTAGTTAGAATTGTATTAAAAATTCTAAATATAACAATGACTTTGTGAAATTCTTAGGCAAATGGATGGAATTAGAAAATATTATCCTGAGTGAGGTAAACCAATCACAAATGAACGCACATGTTATGCATTCACTATTAAGTGGATATTAGCCCCCAAACTCAGAATATCCAAGATACAATTCACAGACCACATGAAGCTCAAGACAAAGGAAGTCCAAAGTGTGGATACTCTGGTCCTTCTTAGAAGGGGGATCAAAATACCCATGGCTCACAGCGAACCAATGGGCTAAGCTTAGGGTCCCCAATGGAGGAAAAAAGACCCAAGGAGCTGAAGAAGTTTGAAGCCCCATAAGAAGAACAATAATATGTACCAACCCATACTCCTAGAGCTCCCAGGGACCAAACCACCAATCAAAAATTGCATATGGAGAGACCCATAGCTCCAGCTATATATGTAGCAGAGCACGGCCCTTTAAGACATCAGAGGAGTGGACATTGGTCCTATGAAGGCTTGATGACCCAGTGTAGGGGAATGCCAGGTCAGAAAAATGGGAGGGGTTGATAAGCAGGGGGAGGGAGGATGGGATAGGGGTTTTTTGGAAGGGTAACAAGGAAAGGAGATAGCATTTGAAATGCAAATAAGGCAAATATCTAATAAAAATTCTAAATACATTTCTTTCTTTTCTTTTTTTGATGTTATTTTTTATTCGATATATTTTTTATTTACATTTCAAATGATTTCCCCTTTTCTAGCCCCCCACACCCCAAAAGTCCCATAGGCCCCCTTCTCTCCCCCTGTCCTCCCACCCACCCCTTCCCACTTCCCCGTTCTGGTTTTGCCGAATACCGCTTCACTGAGTCTTTCCAGAACAAGGGGCCACTCTTCCTTTCTTCTTGTACCTCATATGATGTGTGGATTATGTTTTGGGTATTCCAGCTTTCTAGGTTAATATCCACTTATTAGTGAGTGCATACCATGATTCACCTTTTGAGTCTGGGTTACCTCACTTAGTATGATGTTCTCTAGCTCCATCCATTTGCCTAAGAATTTCATGAATTCATTGTTTCTAATGGCTGAATAGTACTCCATTGTGAAGATATACCACATTTTTTGCATCCACTCTTCTGTTGAGGGATACCTGGGTTCTTTCCAGAATCTGGCAATTATAAATAGGGCTGCGATGAACATAGTAGAGCATGTATCCTTATTACATGATGGGGAATCCTCTGGGTATATGCCCAGGAGTGGTATAGCAGGATCTTCTGGAAGTGAGGTGCCCAGTTTTCGGAGGAACCGCCAGACTGATTTCCAGAGTGGTTGTACCAATTTGCAACCCCACCAGCAGTGGAGAAGTGTTTCTCTTTCTCCACACCCTCTCCAACACCTGCTATCTCCTGAATTTTTAATCTTAGCCATTCTGACTGGTGTAAGGTGAAATCTCAGGGTTGTTTTGATTTGCATTTCCCTAATGACTAATGAAGTTGAGCATTTTTTAAGATGCTTCTCCGCCATCCGAAGTTCTTCAGGTGAGAATTCTTTAACTCTGTACCCCATTTTTAATAGGGTTGTTTGGTTTTCTGGAGTCTAACTTCTTGAGTTCTTTATATATATTGGATATTAGCCCTCTATCTGATGTAGGATTGGTGAAGATCTTTTCCCAATTTGTCCTTTTGATGGTGTCCTTTGCCTTACAGAAACTTTGTAATTTTATCAGGTCCCATTTGTCAATTTTTGATCTTAGAGCATACGCTATTGGTGTTCGGTTCATAAACTTTCTCCCTGTACCGATGTCCTCAAGGGTCTTCCCCAGTTTCTTTTCTATTAGCTTCAGAGTTTCTGGCTTTATGTGGAGGTCCTTGATCCATTTGGATTTGAGCTTAGTACAAGGAGACAAGGATGGATCAATTCGCATTCTTCTGCATGCTGACCTCCAGTTGAACCAGCACCATTTGTTGAAAAGGCTATCTCTTTTCCATTGGATGTTTTCAGTCCCTTTGTCGAGGATCAAGTGGCCATAGGTGTGTGGGTTCATTTCTGGATCTTCAATCCTGTTCCATTGATCTGCCTGCCTGTCACTGTACCAATACCATGCAGTTTTTAACACTATTGCTCTGTAGTATTGCTTGTGGTCAGGGATACTGATTCCCCCAGAATTGCTTTTGTTGCTGAGAATAGTTTTAGCTATCCTGGGTTTTTTGTTATTCCAGATGAATTTGATAATTGTTCTTTCTAACTCTGTGAAGAATTGAGTTGGGATTTTGATGGGTATTGCATTGAATCTGCATAGTGCTTTTGGCAAAATGACCATTTTAACTATATTGATCCTGCCGATCCATGAGCATGGGAGGTTTTCCCATTTTTTGAGGTCTTCTTCCATTTCCTTCTTCAGAGTCTTGAAGTTCTTGTCATATAGATCTTTCACATGTTTGGTAAGAGTCACCCCAAGATACTTTATACTGTTTGTGGCTATTGTGAAGGGGGTCATTTCCCTAATTTCTTTCTCAGCCTGCTTATCCTTTGAGTATAGGAAGGCCACTGATTAGAGCATACACTAGCAGCTTAAAGACACACCTGAAAGTCCTGGAACAAATGGAAGCCAATTCACCCAGGAGGAGGAGAAGACAGGAAATCATCAAACTCAGGGCTGAAATCAATCAATTGGAAACAAAGAGAACCGTACAAAGAATTAACGAATCCAGGAGCTGGTTCTTTGAGAAAATCAACAAGATAGATAAACCCTTAGCCAGACTGACCAAAGGGCACAGAGAAAGTATCCAAATTAACAAACGTAGAAATGAAAAGGGAGATATAACAATGGAAACTGAGGAAATCCAAAAAATCATCAGATCCTACTACTAGAGCCTATACTCAACACAACTGGAGAATCTGGAGGAAATGGACAATTTCCTTGACAGATACCAAATACCAAAATTAAATCAGGACCAAATAGATCATCTAAACAGGCCCATAATGCCTAAAGAAATAGAAGGAGTCATAGAAAGTCTTCCAACCAAAAAAAGCACAGGACCAGATGGTTTCAGTGCAGACTTCTATCAGACCTTCAAAGAAGAGTTAACACCAATACTCTTCAAATTATTCCACAAAGTAGAAACAGAAGGAACACTACCCAATTCCTTCTACAATGCCACAATTACGCTGATACCAAAACCACACAAAGATCCAACAAAGAAAGAGAACTTCAGACCAATTTCCCTTATGAACATCGATGCAAAAATACTCAATAAAATTCTTGCCAACCGAATCCAAGAACACATCAAAACGATCACCCACCATGATCAAGTAGGCTTTATCCTGGGAATGCAGGGTTCGTTCAATATATGGAAATACATCAATACAATCCACTACATAAACAAACTCAAAGAAAAAAACCACATGGTCATTTCATTGGATGCTGTAAAAACATTTGACAAAATTCAACATCCTTTCATGCTTAAAGTCTTGGAAAGAATCGGAATTCAAGGCCCATACCTAAACATAGTAAAAGCAATATACAGCAAACCGGTAGCCAGCATCAAACTAAATGGAGAGAAACTTGAAGCAATCCCACTTAAAGCAGGGACTAGACAGGGCTGCCCCCTCTCTCCTTATCTTTTCAATATTGTACTTGCGGTACTAGCTCGGGCAATTCGACAACATAAGGAGGTCAAAGGGATACAAATTGGAAAGGAAGAAGTCAAACTATCATTATTTGCAGATGACATGATAGTCTACCTAAGTGACCCCAAAAACTCCACTAGAGAACTCCTACAGCTGATAAACAACTTCAGCAAAGTGGCAGATAATACATTTCTTTCTTGATACATAAACTTGATCCCTGGCCCCAATGTTTAGACTTTTACCTCCTTAAAGTCACCCATTACTAATGTGTTTGTTGTTGGTAATTCAATGATTTATACAACAGTACAGATTGCTGTTATGTCTTCACACCTTGATTGTACAAAGAGATTTTCTCTGGGACCAAATGCGATTGATAAGCAGTTTGTTTGTGGATCTTTCCTATTTAAGGCAACTACTTTTATTTACTTAGAACTCATATTGTAAAATCAAGTTAGTCTTCAAGTTATTCAAATTCCTTAATGTTATTCAGCATAATCAAAATTATCCCATCCACCTAGATTTCCATTCTTAAATATCTGTTCACAAAGCCAAAAATCAAGAAAATTCATCCGCTATTCTGTTACTGCTTCCCTTCATTACTATGAATTGTGTGGTATGCTTCCAAATAATGCTCTTTACATCCTTATATCATGATATCCACACAGGCACTTATTGTCTATTACCCAATGTACAATGGCCAATTTGGTCAATTTTTCAAATATATGCATTGGTTACCTAAATTCCTTAATATGACATCTTGCCTACTGCATAATAAAACACTCATCTACCTACCTAGATTACTATATGATGCCCTCTTGACACTTATGCATTTGTACCTTAGCAATACAAAATCGTTTTAATTTCCTTGAACTTAGCATGTTTGTGTAACACCTCTAGTTTATTCAGTCCCTCTGTCCATATTGTCATTTGTTCCATGCATGTCAATCCTGTACACCCTTCAAAACAGTTGAAAACTTCCTTTATCGTTATATTTTTTCCATAACCTAAGCAGCATTTCCTAAGTCTCCTTTTGTAATAATTATTGTAATTAGGCCATTGAACCAAACCTTAACTATAAAACACATATAATGGTCTGTTTTTTATAAAATTGTTAAGCATAGATATGAGAAACTGTTAACACATGGCCTGTAACTGCATCATGCAAAAAAGTATGATCATTTCATTTTCACAGTAAGGTGGTGTTTTTACTCTGTCAGAGGTTTGTATTTTTCTTGTTCTATGTGGTTAGACATAGACACACTGCCTGCTATAAATTAGGTAATGTGCTAAATGGTTGCTAGCTATAAGATGAGTGAAGCAACACTCTAACTCTTTTAGACTTAATGATAGATACATTAATATATATATATATGTATATATATATGTTTTTATCTCATTTCACTTACAGTTTCTTTATTTAAAAATTATATATATGCATATGGAACTGGCTAGAACTCAGTTTGCTGGTACCATGATGCCTGCAGCTTAATCAGGGAAATTATGGAGAGGTTTTCTTTGTCACTGTTCTCAAATTAAGAAGCCTTGAGTGCTGAAGTGGAGCAGCTAAACTCACAACAGGGAGTTGTTAGAGAAGGTGTTAGGAAAGGCACAAAATATTTTCTTCTCCCAGCTCACCTTCACTATAACTATTTTTGTAAATAAGAAAAGTATTGAATTGGAGGTAATGAAAAGATATGATACTTATTTAAAATACACAGTTATGTGAAGTTTCTTCACCAATGTTGGGATCTTTTAACAATGTTTATGAACAAACATATTTTTAGGAAATAAGAGGAGTGATTTAAATTGCATTAACACTAATTTACATACCAAGATTCAAATATGGTACCCTCTTGACTCTCACATATCTGTGCTTTAGCAATACAGAACCTTTTAAATTTCTTTGATATTAGCATGCTATTGTAATATCCCTGGTTTACTCTATACATATGTCTAGATTGTTGTTTATCTTGTTGCATATCAATCCTGCCTACTGTTCAAAACTCGAACACTGAATTTTCCAAATCTAGAGGCAAAATAAATTTACAACTTTAAGACAGAGTTCACTTTTTATATTCGTGGGATGCAAGGAAAACAGAAAATAAGTATGCCAGAATGCAGTTTGAGAAATGAAATATTTACTGAGTACATGCTCCATAATAAGACCATACTTGGAGGTGTAGTATCTGGAGATATATGAATACATATGTTTATTATGTGGATATGAAATATGTCATTAGGTTGAGATTGCTGCACTGTTGAAGAGCTTCTTCAAAGCCTCCTTCATGTCTCTGTTCCTTATGCTATAAATGAAGGGGTTCAGCAATGGAGTGACCACTGTGTACATCACAGAAGCAACTATACCCTTGTCACTAGAAGTACTGGATGACGGTATAAGATAAACTCCAATAATTGCACCATAATATAGAGACACCACAGAGAGATGGGAGCCACATGTGGACAAAGCTTTGCAGATCCCTTTGTTAGATGAAACTTTAAGAATGGTGGCTACAATGTGGCCATAAGATATCAAAATACATATTAATGGCAGAGTAATGACTATTGTGCCTGCTGTAAAAATGACCAGTTCATTCAGGGAGATGTCTGAGCATGAGAGATTCAGCAAGGCAGCGAGGTCACAGAAGAAATGAGGAATGGTGTTGTCAGCACAGAAGGACAGCCGGGCCAGGAGGAGAGTGTGAGATAGGGCACTGACACAGGATAGGATCCAGGATAGAGCTACCAGTAGGATACAGAGCTCTTCTCTCATGATGGTGGTGTAGTGCAGGGGATGACAGATGGCCACATACCGATCATATGCCATTGAAGTGAGGAGAAAGTTGTCAAGATCAGTGAATAATATGAAAAAATACATCTGTGCTATACAGTCTGCATAGGGAATGGATGGGTTCTGAAAGTACATGTTCCTCAGCATTTTGGGTACTGTGACAGATGAGAAAGAGATGTCTGTGAAGGCCAAGTGGCTGAGAAAGAAGTACATGGGTGTGTGGAGGTGAGAGTCCAGCCTGATGAGCAGGATGATGAGCAGGTTCCCCAGCACAGTTGTCAGGTACATGGCCAGGAACAGGGCAGAGTACAGGCCTTGGTCCTCTGCTCGAATGGGGAGCCCTAGAAGGATGAACTCAGACACAGTGCTCTGGTTATCTTTTTTCATGTTATTCTTCTCTTTGCTGTCAACAGAGGCTATCAAAGAGTGCAGAAACAAACTTATTGAATTACAGCAGGGGAATGAATGTATCATCCATATGTTTATAAGTATTATATGCTGGTATTACTCAGCCATTTAAAGTGGGTGGCACCTGTAATGAGAGAATTTGCCAAAAAATAAGAGAGTTTTTTTAATAGGTAGTATCATTAACCTTCAACAGTGTCTGGGGACAAAACACATGGGAGCACATGATGACTTACAGTTGCGTGATCATGAAGTATGTACACTCTTTTAGGAGAGGGTTTGCATTTTCCAGGTGTAGTGTGATATTTTGAAATGTGACCTAATTTGCATTAATAGTTAAAGTCTAAGGTGGATATTTCAAAGTGCTCAATAACTAAGACTGGCTCAAAAATAAACTTCTGTGCATGCATACTAGTAGATCACTCATTCGGCATGCATGAGGTCATGAGTTCAATGCCCAAAAAGGTGAAAACAAATGACCACTGCAAAAAAGAATTGCTAAGGTTTCTGCTATGCATGAAGTTGGTGAGAAAAAAGATATATGTGCTAACTGACATCGAGTGGAAATATTACACTTCTGTTATTTTTTAGATAAGTTTTTAACCTCCTCCTGATTCAATGGATTCTCTTGACTCTAGGAAAATACCTAATTCAATATAGAAAAACTGTTTTTGTTTGTTTTGATTCTAATGAACAGATCCAAACAAGCAAACAAAAAGCAAACAAAACACAAAACAAAACAACAATAACAACAAAAACCCAAACCAGAACCACCCTTTGTTCTTTGGGCTCCGCGTCTGATCTGGACCTATCTGTTTACTGAGCAATCCTATGATTTACAAATGCTGTAGGGATGTAGGAAATAGAGTTGATGACCTATATTTTGGGGTTTTTTTTGTTGTTGTTGTTAAAAGCTCATTTTAAAGATCCCTCCAAACACCCCACAGCTGCAGATTTCTACTCATTCAACTGACTCTCTCTCCTGTCTGTCCCCATGCCTGATTTTGACCCCCCATTCCCCTTCCCCTCTTTCAGAGAGCCTCACTGGAGTCAATGTGTTGATCTTCATTCAGATGCCTGACAATGGGATGTGGAAGCTGAAGAGGCCACTTTATGTAGTCAGGCAGGAACCCCAGTAGAAGAATAAAGACACCAACCTATCCACAAAACTCTTGACCCAAAATTCATCCTGTCTAAAAGAAATGCAGGACAAATGCAAGTAAGAGGCTGAAGGAATGACCAACTAATAATTGCTCCAAATTGAAACCCTTTCCATGGTCATTAACTAATCCCCAACATTATTAATGATACTCTGTTATACTTACACACAGTAGCCTAGCATAACTGTAATCTGAGAGGCTCTTCCAGCAGCTGACTGAAACAGACACAGATACCCACAGACAAACATTGAACACAGGTTGGAGACTCTTACAGAAAACTTGGGGGAAGGTTTGAAGGCCTTTAAGGGCATGGGGACCACACAGGAGGACCAACAGAGTCAACTGACTTGGACCTCTGGTAGCTCTCAGAGACTGAGCTGGCAACAACTGGAGAAGAGGCTCTCCCTTCAGCTGTAGCCTTACTGTGGTATCCACTCCCAAAGGGGCTTCTTTGTCTGGCCACAGTGGGCGAGGTTGCACATAATCATGCAGGGACTTGGTGCACCAGGGTGGGGGATAACTGAGGAGGTTATACTGTTAGAGAAGGGGATGTAGGATGCTGCAGAATTTCTTTATGGGGATCATACTAGGAGGGAGCAGAGTTTGAGATGGAAAGAAAGAAGGAAGGAAGAAAGAAAGAAGGAAGAAATGAAGGAAAGGAAAAGAAAGGAAGGAAGAAAGAAGGAGAGAGAGAGAGAGAGAGACAGAGAGAGAGAGAGACAGAGAGAGAGAATAAAAAAGCAACCAAACCAATTTTAAGCCCAAATCAATGCCCAGAGCCTCATACATACTAGGAATGAGTGAGTGAGATGAAGCATCAGGATCTCATTGCAGTTCTGAAGCACAACAAATGCTAGAAGAGCTAACTTTAGTGTCAAAGTTTTGTTTTCCTTTACACTTCTTTCTACTTTGATCATCCTCTGATTCCATAGCAGCACACCATATTCCTTTGGCCCTTACCAAAGAGTAGCCAAATAATAGTAATGAGAATCTCAAATGGTCATGAAGGCAGGCATTCCTGTCCCAGTCCCCAGGTTCTCACTGCTCTCAGGTGTTGTGAGGCTCATCGGCTCTGTGGTCTGAAAGATGAAGCACTATGACTGAGTGCAGCGTGGTGTACTCAGACCAGCATGGCAAAAGGAAATAAGAAAAAAAGAAGAATGTTCACTAGGCTTGGATATAATTTATCACTGCAGTGTGACCTATAGTAACTATTAAATTTGTGGAGCAATCATATTTTAAATTTTTATTATTTTTTTAAAATTCAAATTATAAAGATTCAAATTATAAAAGCAGATTTCCTTATGACATTTTGATGCACATTCCATTTCGATAGGCTTCTCTCACACACACCCCATCTCTTTCTCCCCATCCCTGACTAGACCCTCCTTTCCCAGTATTATTTTCCATGCTTAAACATTTATTAATAATTCAATAAACATTTAAAAAGGGAAATAATATGTTATGATGAACATACAATGGCTAACTTATAACCTAGAAACTAAATATTATATGAAATTAAAGTATCAGTTAAAAGGAAAGTTTGATATAAAATATACTGAGGTGTTGATATTTATTATATCTTGGTAGTAGATTGCATATAGTCACTATTTTCTTCTATATTTAAAAATATCATTTTCCAGAGTATAATTAAAATATATTGCATGGAATCCTCCAATAATAAGTAAAAACCAAAATAAGCATTTTTCCGTTTTCTCTGTAAATGATTTTTATTACCTAAAAAAAAAATTCTCCATTCTAAAAGAAATCCTAGAGCACCCTTATGTATCAATAAGTATCAAATTGTACTAACAAATGGAGGCAAGAAATCAATGGATTGTATCAAGAAGCTGGGAAATGAGGAACTATGTTTAGTAAGTTGAGCTTTTTACCTAGATATGTTCTCAAAATACAATTTCAGTGCTATCTAAAATGATGATGTTGAAAGAGAAAGATAATACTAGACCAGTCATTCACTGTCTACTCTAAATAAGCACATATCATGATAACTAAAAACATAAACAATGATATCAGGTTCACAGATATTCTATGTAGTCTTTCTTGTTCAAATCCTAGGCCTTTAATGTAAAATATAATGGAGTTATTGGTTAGTGATGATTGCTGAATCCCAGTCTCTAGGAAATAGAAGTAAGAAATTACTTTATTAAGAGCACAGTGAATTTCTGAGTACCTGGGTGCACACATGCACATGCGTGCACACACGTGTGAACACACACACACACACACACACACACACACACACACCTCTGCTACATCCCTGCTCTGAATTTCATGTTCACATTAACCAGCTCTCACGAACTTCTAAGCTCACCTCTAGGATGGTCTCTCATAGTCCAAGCCCTTTTCTGAGAGCAAGCAGGAACATCTTCAATCTATTTCACTGGCTTCAAAAATGCAGATGTGAAGACTCCACTCTATTTTCCAGAGAAAAGACACAATGGACTAGGAAACCAATCTTTCAGCTAGAGAAAGCTGTTAAAGATGTATTGACTTCCAAGTTTTCTTCTGATTCCCTCCAGGACAGATGCCCTAGGGCAGTGGTCCCTAAAGTTTGATATTTAAGAGAATTACCCAGGGAACTTATTAAGGATTGCAGTTTCAGAAAACTTTATTCATGTGGTCAGGTCACTCTTAGACATGTGTTTCTAAGAGCAGACTGTGAGAAAGTACTGTCCTTAGGAAGAGTGTCAGCTTGCTCGTGAATGTGAGATCAAGTTGAGGCGGGAGACCTTCTCAGTCACAAATTTCCCTGGCTAGGTCATAGTTCGGAAGTTTTATTCAAATGAAAAGCTCTTTTTTGTGTGCTGTTTGTTGCTTACAAAATTAATTTCCCTTTTGTACCACAAATCTAAATAATATAGACATGAGGATAATCTTTCTATCATTGATTCCCTAATCTAGCTAAATGATTTTGTGTTAATAAATAAATAAATGTTTATATGAAATGTTTGAGTGAAATTTATTTTATAGCACTTGTTTTCTATAATAATTTAATGTGGTTACTTTTTTATTTCCATGTCTCTATATATCATTACTCTTTTAAGAATATTTATTGACCATTTATGTGTGTTCTTTTGAGAACTGTGTGTTTTACTGGGTGATAGTTTTGGTTTGTGTTATTTTATTTTTGTAAATCTTCATGTATTCTAAATATTAAATCTTGTCTGAAGTATAGTTGGCAAAAATTTGATTCCCAGAGTTGAAATAAAAATAAATTTAGTTTAGACTTGCTGATCAAAAGATTTTTTTTATAAATTCACATTCCAGTAATTGCTAGAAATATTGGAAGTATTTTAAAGGAGCTAGGATAATGCATGCCAGGGCACAGTTATATTGGGATAGTAAGTTTCACAACACAATAACTTTTACATAGTCTATGAAAACTCAAAAACAAAGAGAAATGATAAGGAGTTAAAATCTGCTTTGATTTGATAGTGCAAAGTGTATTCATGTATTGAAATATCAGTGTACTCCATATATAAGTACAGTCACTTTACCATTTATTAATAAATATAAAAATGAAACTATTGAAAATTATTTATGCAGTGTAGCACTGTTAATTGAATTCTCATCAGTTACCTACATGCAACTTATTACTAATAACTTGGGGACAAAAAAGATTTTTTCAAAGATTTAAACTTGAAGTCAAATTCATGATACAAATAAAAATAGGGGTTTGGTGAAAATATTCAGATATTACCATGTAAAAACTCTTACTTGACAAGAATATCCCAAGTGCTTCTTTTGTATCCCTGTTTCCAACATTACAAATGAAGAGGTTTAACATGAGAGTGACAGCTGTTTACATGATAGGTACAATGGTGTCCTTGTCTATCATATTGCTTAATTCTGGGAAAAGGTACTACCTAAATAGCCCCATAATATAGAGACACCACAGGGAGATGGGAGCTATTTGTATACAATGCTTTATAAATCCCTATGGTCAAAGGGCCCCTTGGATGGTGGCCCTAGTGTACCCATAAGATACAAATATACATATAAATGTCAAATAATGACTGCCCCATTGACTGTGAACATGACCAATTCTTTGAGGAAGGTATCTGAGCAGGACAATTTGATCATGGCAGTTAGGACTTAACAGAAGCATGCCATCAACATAGAAGTGCAGCTATGTAAGAAGATGCAAAAGAGGGATCTGGCACTGTATATGATAAAAAAAAAAAAACCCACCAGCTTCTAATAATGCACCAAGCTCTTTTCTGAGTGTGGTGGTTTAGTGGAGATGTAGTGGATATACATCACTGATGTAATTGGAAAGCTACTCAGGTCAGTAGCAAATGTGAAGAAAAACATAACAAAAGCATCCTCCAAAGGAAATGAACATTAGTGTGCTTGTCCATAAGTACCTTAGGTACAGTGAGAGATTAGAGAAAAAGATTTTTGTGAAGACCAAATGCTGAGGAAGAAATACATGGGGGTGTGGAGGTGAGAGTCCACCTGATGACCAGGATGCAGAGCAGGTTCTCCAGAGCCAAGGTCAGGTACATGACCAGGAACAGGGTACAATATACATCTTGCTTCTCTGGCCAGATGAAAACTCACAAGAGGAAGAACCAGAGATTCTGGTTCTCAGGCATCATGGAATTATTTTTCTGTGGGGAATGAAGAATTTCTAAGACTAATAATAGAACTTGAAAAATAAGCATTGTTAGCAATCATATTAAAAGGAGCTGTGTTCTGGAGAAATTAAGCTGGTACTGACTTGGAAGCTTTATACTTTCTGATTAGTTTTCAAGTGTTGCATCAACAAGGAGAAAAGTTTTCCTCAGTCTTACCCAGTTGTGACACTTGCCAGTTACAATAATGGCCAGTCTGGCAAGATATGCCAATTGCAGTGATAATGACATGATTGTCATGATTCCTTCACATCTAGTTCAAAATAATGATAAAATACTTTTAGGTTTTCAATTCCATGACAAATAGGCATAGTAAGGCTGTCAAAGTAAAACAAATACAGATTGTAAAAAAAGTTACAAAGGTAAACAAGAATGACAGACAGTGGGTGAGAAAAGTGCACTTATTCCACAACATTTCTCTCTGCCCCACTTGTAAAATAAACCTTTGTTATGTTTCTTTGCTGTCTTATACAATGGTTCAGATTTGAGTTCACTTTCAGGTTTTGAAACCTTTCAAAATCCACTGATTTTGAGCCAGAAAATGCACTAATTTCAGCACACAAAATCTCCCCAATCCTTGATCTTGAAATCCCATCATTCCCTGTTTGGCTTGAAATCCTACCAACTTCCTCCCTAGAAAACTCTTCCCCAAATAAAGCATATATAAGCCTGCAGAGAGAAGACAGTGATAGGTGACCCAAAGGTTAACTTCTTTGACTTATAGCCAGGAAGTTCATCTGTAAGACAGAGCATGCAGAGAAGTAGCTCATCTTTGAATAGTATAGTCTAATTTTTCCAACAAATGTTCAATGGGTACAAAGAAAGGTTGAAGTTGCTGACCCAGATGTTAAATTCTTTTCTGTAACATGAAGAGAGAAGTGATGACATAAGTCTGGAAGGTATAGGGCCAGGGCCTGGAGAAGGGGATACTGGAGCTTATGAAATGTATTAGAAATGCTGCAAGGAAGTATTTATGTGTGAAGGGCCATGAGCTACTTTATATGAGAAGCCAGCACCCATCCATAGGAAGAATAGAACTTTGTGCTTGGAAATAGAGTCGGAAATTGACTAGATTAGATGTTTCCTATCTAGGGCAATGGCCTTGTGAGTTAGAATAATATTTAGACTCAGGAAATTTTCCTGAGGATTGGACAGTTGGACCTTAGAAGATAAAACTTTATATACCATTCTGGACTGAAAGTAATAAGGAAAGATGTCAGCCTTGGTAATTTGCAGAAATGGACTACAAAGGAGAAGCTAAGCTTGTATTTCAGAAGAGGGAAGGAGAATAAGTCAGAGACCTGGCTTCATAGATTTGGGCTGTTCTGGAACTCCCAAAGTGGGATGGTCCAAGTGAGTTGGGTAGAAAAGTATTTGGTGGGGTTTTGTAATTGAATAATTAGGGAGAATGATGTTTTACTATAAAGGGTTTTTGGATGTCCCATACCTGTACATCCTCCTGGGATATCAATAAGGGAAAAGGCATATCAGATTGTGTTGTGTGAAGGAGAAGAAAAAGGATGAATAGCGAACCTGGGGACAAGAAGATAGGGAAAGAAAAGGAAATAGAGGATCACATTTTAGCTAACATGCATGTTAATACTATAAGGAATGAGTGGCTAAGAGGGATACCACTAAATACACAGATAAGTGGTGGCATTTGCTAAGTCAGGTAAACCTATTCCTATTTTCAGACCATAGAAGAACAGGAAAGAAAGGTTGGGCCACAAAACTCCATATGGATTGAAAAGAGTGGCCATGGTGTCCATAAGGACGGAGTTATATTACATTAATACTATGATGGCTACCTAGAGCTTCAATGGTTTGCTAGAGGGGAGTCTGGGCCTGTTTCTCCATGCTACAAGATACATGGGGCCAATCAATACCCTAGTGTCCCTCTTGATGGCACCTTGGGCATAATCAGAATGGTTTGCAGGCTTTGTACAGACCTTGACTCAATGACCTGCCTGACCACATTTGAGTCAGAGACATGGAGATTTTCAGGCTTTGGGAGTCTGAGAAGCTGCTATGGCTAGTTGAAACGGCCTTGATTCTCTCAAGAAGTGTATGAATGTTTGTTTCTGCTGACTTCTGCACTCTCCATATTTAGTTCCAAATTCTAGAGTCTGACTCTTCAGCCACTTCTCTCCAACTGCTCTGTCTCTTCTCACGTACTTGGTAAGGGTTCTTGATCCCACTAAGCCTTCAAGGGCTCCACCATGATAGGCAGCTCTGAAGTTATTAAGACACTTGCTCTTCTTCTGTAGAAACCCTTTGTGTTTCCTTGCCTTCTCTTTCTAGGAGCTGCATTAATTTCTGTAACCCTTCTCTTCTTCCATGAATTAGGATTTTATTAAAGCCTTGCTCCATTATTATAAACAGCTTGGCCTCTGTACAGCTCAATGTCCCAAACTGACATTCTCACTTTTCAATGGTGACAACTTTCTGCCACTGCACAAACAAATGATCTGAAAATATTTTATACCTAAACTTGGTCTCTTCTCCCTCTATTTCTTCATATCTATACATATGGACATCTATCATTCAAGAGACCACTCCTTTTGACCAACAGCCTGTCCTAAAAATATTGGGAAATTGCTCTAAATCAGGCCATCAAAGACTGATTCAGTCCTCTGTAAGTTCCTTAGCCATTTGTTCTTCATCTGGGATTACCCCTCTGCCTCTTTTCTCTATAACTAAAAGGAATATTACTGTAAGAAGTGACTAGAAACTTATTGAGCTTGCTCATATTTACCCTGCAAATACCATAGGACAAGTCTTGGCTGTCCTAAATGCATTTGAGTTTCTTAATAACACCCTGCCTGGCTACTTTGGAAAAGGTTGTGTGTTCCTGCTGGGTCAAAGCCACTATCATTTATGGACTCACACATTGGACTATTAGACTCTCTATTCTTTCTGTTCATTAACTGCTCTGAGCCAAATACTTCTCTCACTCCTTATCTCTTCCACATCTCTGTCTTTGTTATCACAGAGTATCTTAACTCCTCAGGGACATGATTGATGGGCACATTGAATTCCTTGGATTATATTAATACTTTGACCTTGAGCCCTACCTCTCAAAAGTTATATTCAAATATTCACAATCCTCAATCCTCAGTGGCACTCAAATTTATTGGTTCCTATGCTCTGGGTGGCCTGGGACTTGTGTCCTGGGGCTCCTTTTCCCAAAATATGGTGTGATACCAAATAGAAAATCTTTTCTGGTTCCTAACAAAGGGCTTATAGTAGTGCAGCATGACACATGAGTGATAAATATCTTACCACTTCCTGCAGTCCATTGTCATTTTATCCAGGATCTCCAATGTGTGGCTCAGACCCTTCAGAGCTAAATAGACTTTCTGGGTGCTTCAGTACTATAAAAGTTGGTGAGGTATAAATTTAATAACAGCAGAGAAAAGTGGACTTTTCCCTTCCTCGGGGAGAAATGTTGCTTCTATGTTAGCAAATCATGCATAGTTAGATACAAGATCTGACAACTACAGATGTTATTCCAAATATGTAAAGAACAGTTTGATGTTGTTGGATCATTAACAGACCAGTATGAAACTGGATCCTGTCTTTCTTAACTCCCCTTCTCCTTTTCATAATTCTACTAGGGATACTCAGACTTAAAAACTTCTTATCTGGATTTCTTCAAGAAAAGATTTCTAACACGACTTTTAATTAGCTACTATTGCAAGATACTCAAACATGATCTAGAAGAATAGAAGCGTGTGGCCCCCAACTATGACCTGATAGTGAAGGTCAACTTTTCCCAAGGAATCTGATGCCCCAATTCAGCAGAAAGTAGCCTAATGATATTGTTGCCTCCTTTCCCAACCCCAAATTGTCTATTAATAATAAACAGAAGAGAAGCAAAGTTGGGTAAAACTTCCAAGTCCACTTCTGGGTTTGAAAAGCTATGCAAACCCACCAATCCCTAAACATTAAAATCCACTAATCTATGAGTGCAAAAATCCCACCAAATCCTGGCTTGGCTTGAAATCTCACCAATCTCCACACTGGAAATCTGCACGCTGGAAAACTCCATCCATAAGAAAGCCTATATAAACCTGTCTCCTGCTCAGTTCCCTGCTGCTTCCCCCCTAACAGAAGCAGCCACCCTCTTGTGTGTCTCCCAATACATCTCTTCCAAATGTGACATTTGTTGTGTGGTTTGACTTTGCAGAATTCCTTGGCTCATGACTGTTAGAATACCTTTCCCTTCAGAGCTCCAACACCTTCATTGGAGAAGACTTTTCCCCCAGCATTGTAACATTTAACCTATCATTTAAACGTTTTAGTTAATATTTAATATTTGGTCAGAACTGCTAAGTAGAATTACACAATTTGATTCTACAGAATCTGTTAATCCACATCCAAGTGCTTTATGTCAAATCTGATATATATGTAAAATCTCCAAAAATGTAAGGAACAATTCGATGGTGTTGGATCATTAACAGTCCAGTATGGAATTGGACTTTCTCAAATCCTCCTCTTCTCCTTTGCATTGTGTGTGTGTGTGTGTGTGTGTGTGTGTGTAATCTTATCCTCCAAGGTCTCTCCTTCCCAAAATCCACTCTTTTTTTGTTTCTCTTTAGAAAAGTGGAGGCCTCCCATGAATATCAATGAGCCATGGCATACCAAGTTATAGTAAGGGTATGTGCCTTCTCTTCTATTAAAGCTAGATGATGCAAACCTATAGGAGGAAATGGTCCCAAAAGCAGGTAACAGAATAAGAGACAGAATCTGTTCCTACTATTTTGAGTACCATAGGAAGATTAAGCTACACAACTGTAACATGTGGGCAGAGGGCCTAGGTCAGTACCATGGAGGCTCCCTGCCTGCCTGTTCAGTCTCTGTGAGCTCCTATGAGCCCAAGTTAGTTTATTCTGCAGAAGATTTTGGCTCCTACAATTCTTCTTCCCTCTCTTCAACCTAATGATTGACTGGGAGTCTGTGCAAATATTTCCATCAATTGCTTCATGAAACCTGTCTAATGGTAGTCAGACTAGAAACTAATCTATGAGTACAGGAGAATATCTTTAGGAATAATTTTAAATCCTAGGTCTCTCAGCTATCTAGTCTCTGGGTCCTGGCTCAGATCTGGCACAGATCTTCATAATGGTAAACACTAATAGTCACAAGACAGAGTTAATACTATGCTGTTTTGAGATTTCTTTGCCAATAGAATTAATCTGAATATATTTAACCTCAGGCAGACTCTTCAGACAAGGGTAAAAACAGTTGCACTCTTCACCAAAATATCACAAGAAGTATTTTTAAGCAACATACTAAAATTCTTTTGAAAAGACCCTGAGCCATTCCTCCACAGTTCAAATCACTATCGGCACCACTATCTTTTACTAGTATTGCATGTTAAGCTGCTCTAAAGTATTCTACTACTTTTTTTTTTTTTTAGGACACTTGCAAGGAAACCACGTGTGTTCCAGGGTCCAGTTCAGCAGCAGGCACTTTCATCAGCTGAGTCATCTGCCAGCTCTGTCCAGTTTAAGGGGAAAATTAAAGTAATATCATTAGATTGGTTAAATCTTTCGCAAAAATAAAATTATATACATGAAAGCACTTTTAAACATATGGAGAAATGGCCAATATTATGACTAATAAGTTATCTTTACTATTAAGATTGTTCAATATTACCCGAGAAATGGAACACCTCTAAGTTTTAAATAAGCAACTAAGTCAAGAGTCAGAAATAGCTATAATCTTAGTGTAGCAGACTCTGTCTTTCTGATGAGGTCACAAATTGAAAGGGAAGAATGGATCAGCAGATCCACATGATCTGGTGAAGGAACAGAGAAAAAGCTTACTAGTGTATATTTTACAACCTCACCCATGTTTTCTGTGAAATTCCACAACCTTCTTGAGTGATTTAAAGATAAAGAGTAAAAATAGCTTATTCTTTAAGTTTCTTCGATGAAGACTTAGGAAGCGGGCTTCAGAGCTAACTCAGTGCATAAAGTACCTGCTGTGCATCCTCAGAACCCTGGTAAGCCAGGCATGGTGCTGCATAGCATGTAAGCTTAGTTCTTTTTTTTTTTTTTTTTAATTTTCTATATTCTATGTTTACAATCCAAATTATTTTCCCTTTCCCGGTTCGGTTCCCTCCTCCCCATAAGTTCCCTAAGCCCTCTCCCCTCTGCCCATTCTCCTATCAACCCCTCCTACTTCTCTGTCCTGGTGCTCCCCTACAATGCAGAACAAGCTTCTTCAGGATCCGGGACTTCTCTCTCCTTCTTCTTGGGAGTCATTTGATATGTGAATTGTGTCTTGGGTATTCAGAGTTTCTGAGTTAATATCCACTTATCCACTGAATTCCATGAGTGTTCTTTTGTGACTGGGCTACCTCACTTAGGATGATATTTTCCAGATCCAACCATTTGCCTAAGAATTTCATGAATTCATTGTTTTTATTTGCTGAGTGTAAGTAGACAACAATTTCTGTATCCATTCCTTCATTGAGGGACATCTGGGTTCTTTCAGCTTCTGACTATTATAAATAGGGCTGCTATGAACATAGTAGATCATGTGTCCTTATTGCATGCTGGGGAATCCTCTGGGTATATGCCAAGGAGTGGTATGGCAGGGTCCTCCAGAAGTGTTCCTGCCCAGTTTTCTGAGGAACAGCCAGACTGATTTCCAGAGTGGTTGTACCAACTGCATTCCCACCAGCAGTGGAGGAGTATTCCTCTTTCTCCACATCCTTGCCAACACCTGCTGTCTCCTCAGTTTTTAATAACACAACTCTAAATGGTGTAAGGTGAAATCTCAGGGTTGTTTTGATTTGCATTTCCCTAATAACTAGTGATGTTGAACATTACTTAACGTGCTTCTCAACCATTTGAAGTTCTTTGTGTGAAAATTTTGTTCAGCTCTGTACCCCATTTTTTAATAGGGTTATTTGGCTCTCTGGCATCTAGCTTCTTGAGTTCTTTGTATATATTGGATATTAGCACTCTGTTAGATATAGGGTTGGTGAAGATCCTTTCCCAATTTGCTGGTTGCCATTTTGTCTGCTTGACAGTGTCCTTTGCCTTACAGAAAGTTTGTAATTTTATGAGGTCCCATTTATCAATTCTTGATCTTAGAGCCTAAGCTATTGGTGTTTATTCAGGAACTTTTCTCCTGTGCCCACATCCGCAAGGGTCTTCCCCAGTTTGTTTTCTATTAGTTTCAGTGTGTCTGGTTTTATGTGGAGGTCCTTGATCCACTTGGAGTTGAGTTTAGTACAAGGAGATAAGAATGGATCAATTCCCATTCTTCTGCAAGCTGACCTCCAGTTGAGCCAGCACCATTTGTTGAAAAGGCTGTTTTTTTTCCACTGCATGTTTTCAGCTCCTTTGTAGAAGATCAAGTGACCATAGGTGTGTGGGTTCATTTCTGGGTCTTCAATCCTATTCCACTGATCTACCTGCCTGTCACTGTACCAATACCATGCAGTTTTTAACACTATTGCTCTATAGTACTGCTTGAGGTCTGGTATACTGATTCCCATGGAAGTTCTTTTACTGTTGAGAATACTTTTAGCTCTCCTGGGTTTTTTGTTATTAGAGATGATTTTGAGAATTGCTCTTTCTAACTCTATGAATAACTGAGTTGGGATTTTGATGGGGATTGCATTGAATCTGTAGATTGCTTTTTGTAAGATGGCCATTTTTACTATATTAATCTTGCCAATTCACGAGCATGGAAGTTTTTTCCATTTTCTGAGATCTTCCTCGATTTCCTTCCTCAGAGACCTGAAGTTCTTCTCATACAGATCTTTCGCTTGTTTGGTTAGAGTCACCCCAAGATACTTTCTATTGTTTGTGGTTATTGTGAAGGGTGTCATTTCCCTAATTTCTCTGTCAGCCTGCTTATCCTTTGTGTATAGGAAAGGTACTGATTTGCTTGAGTTCATTTAATAACCAGCCACTTTGCTGAAGTTGTTTATCAGCTCTAGGAGTTCTCTGGTGGTTTTTGGATCACTTATGTATACTATCATATCATCTGAAAATAATGATAGTTTGACTTCTTCCTTTCCAATTTGTATCCCTTTGACCTCCTTATGTTGTCTAATTGCTCTAGCTAGAACTTAAAGTACTATATTAAAAAGATATGCAGAGAGAGCACAGCCTTGTGTAGTCCTTGATTTTAGAAGGATTGCTTCAAGTTTTTCTCCATTTAGTTTGATGTTGGCTACCGGTTTGCTATATATTGCTTTTACTGTGTTTAGGTATGGGCCTTGAATTCCGGTTCTTTCCAGGACTTTCAGTATGAAAGGATGCTGAATTTTGTCAAAAGCTTTTTCAGCATTTAATGAAATTACCATGTGGTTTTTTTTCTTTGAGTTTGTTTATGTAGTGGATCACATTGATGGATTTCTGTATATTGATCCATCCCTGTATCCCTGAGATGAAGCCTACTTGGTTATGGTGAATAATCATTTTGATGTGTTCTTGGATTCGGTTGGCAAGAATTTTATTTACTATTTTTGCGTTGATATTTAAAGGGATATTGGTCTCTAGTTCTCCTTTGTTGGATCTTTGTGTGGTTTTGGGATCAGCATAATTGTGGCTTCATAGAACGAGTTGGGTAGTGCTCCTTCTGTTTCTATTTTGTGGAATAATTTGAAGAGTATTAGTGTTAGGTCTTCTTTGAAGGTTTGATAGAATTCTACACTGAAACCATCTGGTCCTATCCTTTTTTTTTTTTTTTTTTTCTGGTTGGAAGACTTTCTATGACCCCTTTTATTTCTTTAGGGGTTATGGGACTGTTTAGTTGATCTATTTGATCCTGATTTAATTTTGGTAATTGGTATCTGTCTAGGAAATTGTCCATTTCCTCCAGATTTACCAGTTGTGTTGAATATAGACTTTTGTAGTAGGATCTGATGATTTTTGGAATTTTTTCAATTTCTATTGTTATATCTCCCTTTTCATTTCTAATTTTGTCAATTTGGATACTGTCTCTGTGCCCTTTGGTTAGTCTGGCTAAGGGTTTATCTATCTTGTTGATTTTTTCAAAGAACCAGCTCCTTTTTGTTGATTTTTGTATGGTTCTTTTTTTCTCTACTTGATTGATTTCAGCCCTGATTTTGGTGATTTCCTGTCTTCTTCTCCTCCTGGGTGAATTAGCTTCTTTTTGTTCCAGGGCTTTCAGTTGTGCCATTAAGCTTCTAGTGTATGCTCTCTCCATTTTCTTTTTGGAGGCACTCAGGGCTATGAGTTTTCCTCTTAACAAAGCTTTCATTGTGTTCCATAGATTTGGGTATGTTGTGCCTTTCATTTCATTAAATTCAAAAAAGTCTTTGATTTCTTTCTTTATTTCTTCTTTGACCAAGGTATCATTGAGTAGAGTGTTGTTCAGCCTCCATGTGTATATGGGCCTTTTGATGTTTTTGTTGCTATTGAAGACCACTCTTATTCCATAGTGATTTCATAGGAGGCATGGAATCAGTTCGATCTTCTTATATTTGTTGAGGTCTGTCTTGTGACCAGTTATATGGTTGATTTTTGAGAAGATACTATGAGGTGCTGAGAGAAAGGTATATTCTTTTGTTTTAGGATGAAATGTTCTATAGATATCTGTTAAATCCAATTGGTCCTATGCTTCCATTAGTTTCACTCTGTCCCTGTTTAGTTTCTCTTTTCTTGATCTGTTCATTGAGGAGAGTGAAGTGTTGAAGTGACTCACAATTATTGTGTTAAGTGCAATGTGTGCTTTGAGCTTTAGTAAAGTTTCTTTTATGAGTGAGGGTGCCATTGCATTTGGAGCATAGATGTTCAGAATGGAGAGTTTTTCTTGGTGGATTTTTCCTTTGACCAGTAAGAAGTGTCCTTCCATGTCTTTTTTAATGACTTTAGGTTGAAAGTCAATTTTATCTGTTATTATGATGGCTACTCCGGCTTGTTTCCTAAGACCATTTGCTTGGAAAAAATTTTCCCAGCCTTTTACTCTGAGGTAGTGTTTGTCTTTGGCTCTGAGGTGTGTTTCTTGTAAACAGCAAAATGTAGGGTCCTGTCTATGTATCCAGTCTCTTAGTCTATGTCTTTTTATTGGGGAATTGAGTCCATTGATGTTAAGAGATATTAAGGAGTAGTGATTATTACTTCCTGTTATTTTTGATGTTAATTTTCTATTTGTGTGGTTATCTTCTTTTGGGCTTGATGAAAGAAGTTTACTATCTTGCTTTTTCCAGGGTGTAGTTTCCCTCCTTGTATTTCTGTTTTCCACCTATTATCCTTTGTAAGGTTGGGTTTGTGGAAAGATATTGTGTAAATTTGGTTTTATCATGGAATATCTTGTTTTCTCCATCTATGTTGATTGAGAGTTTTGCCGGGTATAGTAATTTTGGCTGGCATTTGTGTTCTCTTAGAGTCTGCATGAGATATGCACAGGATCTTCTAGCTTTCATGGTCTCTGGTGAGAATTCTGGTGTAATTCTAATCAGTCTTCCTTTATACGTTACTTGGCCTTTTTTCTCTTATTGCTCTTACTATTCTTTCTTTGTTTAATACACTTGGGGTTTTGATTATTATGTGATGGGAGATATTTCTGTTCTGGTCCAATCTGGAGTTCTCTAGGCTTCTTGTATGTTCATGAGCCACTCTCTCTTTAGGTTAGGGAAGTTTTCTTCCATAATTTTGTTGAAGATATTTGCTGGCCCTTTCAGTTGTAAATCTTCATTCTCATCTATACCTATAATCCTTAGGTTTAGTCTTCTAATTGTATCCTGAATTTCCTGGATGTTTTGGGTTACAAGCTTTTTGCTTTTTGCATTTTCTTTCACCGTTGAGTCAATGGTTTCTATTGTATCTTCCGCATCTGTGATTCTTTCTTCCACCTCTTGTATTCTGTTGTTGATATTTGTGCCTATGGCCCCTGATTTCTTTTTCTTTTTTTCCCCGCTTTTCTTTCTCCTCCTCTTATTTATTTATTTATTTATTTATTTTTATTTACATTGCAAATGATTTCCCCTTTTCTGGGTCCCCACTCCCCACAAGTCCCATAAGCCCTCTTCCGTCCCCCTATTCTTCCATCCACCCCTTCCCACTTTCCTGTTCTGGAATTCCCCTATACTCTTGCACTGAGTCTTTCCAGAACCAGGCCCCTGATTTCTTCCCAAGGTTTTCTATCTCCAAAGTCGTCTACCTTTGAGATTTCTTAGTTGTTTCTACTTCTGTTTTTTAGATCCTGGATGGTTTTGCTCAGTTCCTTCCCTGGTTTGTTTGTATTTTCTTGTATTTCTTTAATATATTTTTGTTTTTCCCCCTGTCTTTTGACTCCATTTCTCCTCCATTTCTTTAAGTGATTTTGCATTTCCTCTTTATTGTCTTCTGTCTGTTGACCCATATTCTCCCGAATTTCTTCAAAAATTTTTGTGTTTCCCTTGTAAGGGCTTCTAACTTTTGATCTGTTTTCTCCTGAATTTCTTTAAGAGATTTATTTATGTCTTTCTTGTGTTCCTCTAACAGCATCATGACCAGTGATTTTTAAATACAAATCTTGTTTTTTTCTGGTGTTTTGGGATATTCAGGACTTGCTGTTGTTGGGGAGTTTGGTTCAGATGCTGCCATATTGCGTTGGTTTCTATTAGTAATGTTCCTGCATTTGCCTTTTGCCATCTGGTTATCTCTGGTGTTAGTTAGTCAATTGTATATGTATTATGTTATATAATATGTGTAACAATTTTCAAATATGAAGAGGTCATGAATTTGAGAATTAATCAGGTAGGAGCCATTAGAGGAATTGGAACAAAGTAAAAGAAAATGGAAATTATGTAAATATAGTACTCAGATATAAAATTCTCAAAAAATAATTTAATTTTTAAAAGATTAGGCATGTAGGCCCAGCTGCCCTGAGCCAGCTGTGGGCTTCCCCTGAGGCTCCATTGTTTGGCCACTGCTGTTTCATCCACCCTTAGGCCTGTGAAAAATAGAACAACCAAGTTTGATCCCCTTCCTTCAATTTCCTTGCTGGAACCTGGGTCATGCCCAGCTGCCCTAGGTCACTTGTGGGCTCTCCCTGGAACTCAATTGTCTGGCCACCATTCTACTGGTCTTCATCAGTCCTGTATAACAAGGAATATCCAGGCCCATTCAACAAGGCAAAACAAGGCCTGCCAAACAAGGAACATCTAGGCCTACTACACCAAGAACAGCCAGGCCAAAGTGGCCCACAGGAGGCTTGTTTCACAAGGAGTATCCAGATTAGGCCTACCTTCTTCATATCTGTTTACAAGGAACATCCAGTCACAACCAAATAGTTAAAGGACTGAGTAAGAACACAAATAGGAACCAGGCACGTTCACAGAAAAGCTATTCCATTTCATTAAGCCTTGAATATCTTAACATGCTAGCTGGAGCACAAGAAAATCACTCAAATCCAACTTTATAAAGATAATAGATGTTTTCAAAGAAAAAAATTAATAAATCACTCAAAGAAATACAGGAGAATATAATCAAACAAGTAGAGGTATTTAAAGAGGAAACGAATAAATCCCTTAGAGAAATGCAGAAAAATATAATTCAACAGGTGAAGGAAATGAATAAAGCTGTTCAGGACATGAAAATGGAGATAGAAGCAATAAAAAATACAATCTGAGGGAATTCTGAAGATGGAAAACATAGGAAAGAGAACAGTAACAATAGATGCAAGCATCTCCATCATAATACAAGAGATGGAAGAGAACATCTCAAGAGTAGAGATATAAAAGATGAAACTCATACATTAGTGAAATAAAATAGTAAATATAAAAATTCTTGACACAAAACATCCAAGAGATCAGAGATACCATGAAAAGACCCAAGCTAAGTATGATAGGAAGAGGAGAAGATGAAGAGTCACAGCTCAAAGGACCATAAAATATTTTCAACAAAACATAGAAGAAAATTCCACTAATCTAAAGAAAGAAATGCCTATAAATATACAAGAAGCTTACAGAACAACAATTAGATTGAACCAGTAAATAAAATCCTCCTGTGACGTAATCATAACACAAAATCCACAAAACAATGAAAGATTATTGAAAGCTGCAAGGAACAAAGGCAGTTCTATCAGAATTATACTTAACTTCTCAACATAGACTGTACAAACTAGAGAATCCTGGATAGATTCTATCTTGTAGTCTCTAAGAAACCACAGATGCCAACCTAGCATACTATACTCAGCAAAACTCTCAATCACCACAGATGGAGAAAACAAGATATTCCATGAAAATATCAAATTTAACAGTATCTATAAACAAATCCAGTCCTACAGAATCCTTGAAGGAAAACTCCAAACCAAGGAGGATACCTACACACAAGTAAACAGAGGAAATTCATAATTTCATATCAGTGTAAACAAAATGAGGGAAGCACATGTGCGCACGCGCGCGCGCGCACCACACACACACACACACACACATACACACTCACTAACATGACTGTCTTAGTTAGGGTTTTACAGCTATTATTAGATAGAATGACTGAGGTAACTCTCATAAGCACAACATTTAATTGGGGCTGGCTTATAGGTTCAGATATTTAGTTCAATATCAAAATACAGGAAAATGGAACCATCCAGGTAGACATGGGGCTGGAAGAGCTGAGAGTTCTACATCTCATCTGAAGGCTGCTTGGAGAAGACTGGCTTCCAGGCAGCTAGGATGAGGGTCTTAAAGCCCACACCCACAGTTACACCCTTTCCCCAGCAAAGCCACACCTACTCCAACAAGGCTACACCTCCAAATAATGCCACTCCATGAGCAAAGCATATTTATACCACCACAGGCACCAACATCAAAATAACAGGAATTAATAGCCACTGGTTTTTAATATCTCTCAACATCAATGAGCTCAATCCACCAGTTCACATAGGCTAACAGAATAAATGCAAAAACAGGAACCATTACTGTGCTGCATCAAAAAACAAAAATAAGTAAACAAAAACCCAAACACACACCTCAGCAACAAAGAAAAATATTATCTCATAGAAAAGAGCTGGAAAAAAAGATTTTCAAGCAAACAAAGCCAATAAGTAAGCTGGAATAGCCATTCTAATTTATAATAAAATTAATTTTCAACCAAAATTAATCAAAACAGATGGGGAAGGATGCTCATACTTATCAAAGAACTAATCCCCCAACTTGACATTTCAGTTTTGAACATACATGCCAAAACAAGTGTACTCACATTCATAAAAGAAACATTATTAAATCTTAAACCTCACATCGAACCACACACATTAATAGACAGAGAGAGACCTGAACATCCCATTCTCAACAATGGACCTTGAGACCAAAATTAAACAGAGGAATAATGAAAGTGACAGATTTTATGAACCAAATGGACCTAACAGATATCTACAGAATCTTTCAGCCATACACAAAAGAAAATACATTCTTCTCAGAACCTCATGTAACCTTCTCCAAAACTGACCAAGCAGTTGGTCACAAAGCAAGCCTTAGCAGATGCAACAAAATTGAAATAACTCTTTGTATCTTATCAGACTACTGTGTATTGAAGCTGGACTTCAAAATCAAAAGAAACAACAGAAAGTCCACATAGTCATGGAAACAAGAGAGGCCTCAGGTGTCTGTCAAAGCAACACTAGCCAAGACTCCTAGCAATGAAGTATGTGGATCTTGAAATGGTTATTCCTTTAGCCAGATAGGACACCCAGTAGAGGGATAAGGATAACTATCTACACACAAAAACTTTGGCCCAAATATGTCCTGCCTACAAGATATGCAAGGATTAAGACATGGGAGGGACAGAGGGAATGTCCAGAGGGAATGACTACCCCAAATTGACATTCATCCCATGTGCAAGAACCAATCCCTGACACTATTAATGATACTCTGCTATGCTTGCAGATATGAGCTTAGCATAACTGTCTTCTGAGAGGCTCCACCTAGCAGCCAATGGAAACAGATGCAGAGACCTACACCCACCCAAACATTAGATGGAGCTCTGTGTGTCTTGAGGTAAAGTTTGGGGAAGTATTGAGGAGACCCAAAGAGGACAGGGACAGTACAGGAAGACCAACAATGTCAACTAACCTGGACCCTTGGGCACTTCTATAGACTGAACCACCAGCTAAAGAGCATGCATGGGCTGGACCTAGGCACCTTGCATAATATGTTGCAGATGTGCAGCTTGGTCTTCATGTGGGTTTCCAACAACTCTAGGGGGGGGATGTCATTGACTCTGTTGCCTGCTTGTGAATCCTGTTCCCCTAACTTGGCCACCTTGTTTGACCTTTGTGGGAGAGGATGTACCTATCCTCTAGTGACTTGATTTACTAAGGGGGACATGAAACCCAGGACACCTCCATTCTTAGAGAAGGAAATGGGGAAATGAGGGAGGATCTGCATGGGGGGGGCAAGGTTGAGGGTTCACAATCAGGATATTAAATAAATAAATAAATAAATAAATAAATAAATAAATGGAAAATGAGGTACAGAGCTAAATTGAGAATTCTCAACAGTAGAACTGGGAATGGCAAAGAAAAACTTAAAATTAATATTCAACATCCTTAGACATCAGGGAAATGCAATTCAAAGCCACTCTGAGATTCTATCTTACATCCATCCATCAAGTGACAGCATATTATGACAAGTATGTAGAACAAGGTGAATACCCCTCTATAGTTGGTGGGAGTGCAAACTTGTACAACCACTTTTAATCAATTTGGCAGTTTCTCAGACAATGAGGAATAGTTTTACTGTGGGACCCAGTTATAACACTCCTGGGAATATACCCCAAAGATTCCTCAGTCTATCACAGGGACACGTGGTCAACAATGTTCATAGCAGCTTTATTTATAAAGGCCGGAAACTCGAAATGGCCTAGATTTCTCTCAACCAAAGAATGGATAAAGAAATGTGGTACATAAACAAAATGGAATACTATTAAGTTATTAAAAAATAAAGACATCATGAATTTTGCAGGCAACTCAATGAAACATCCTGAGTGAGGTGACAGAGACCCAGAAAGATATGTATTATATGTATACCCTTATAATTGGACATCATCCATAAAATTTAGGATAAGCATGCTATAACCCATAAACCCAAAGAAATGGAGTAATAATGAGATCCCAAGGTAGGATGTGTGAATTACACTCAGAAGGAGAAACAATATATCCTGAAATGTGGCTGAAAAGAAGGAACTGGGTGGGTGAAAGGGTGTAAGGATGGCAATCAGGCATGGCAGGAGGGGTTCATAAGAGGGCTGAGAGTGAAAAATGGATGTTCAGGAAGGGCATCTCTTGCACCATCTGGAGACCTGGGATGAGAGATGCTATGTGGTGTCTATGGGGGTGACCCTAGCTGAGATTCCTACCAGCATGGGATATAGAGACTGAAGTGGCCAGAAAGGACTTCTTAATTTTTAAGTATAGAGTTTATTTAGGGTATGGGGATGGGAGTTGAGGAGAGAAAGGGGAGAGAGAGAGAGAGAGAGAGAGAGAGAGAGAGAGAGAGAGAGAGAGAGAGAGAGAGAGAGAGAGAGAGAGAGAAGAGAGAGAGAGAGAGAGAGAGAGAGAGAGAGAGAGAGAGAGAGAGAGAGAACAAATATTTTTCTTTAAGATATATGAGTACATTGTAGCTGTATTTAGAAACATCAGAAGAGGGCATCAGATCCCATTATAGATAGAAATGAGCCATCTGATTATGTGGTGTTTATATGGGTGACCCTAGCTGAGATTCCTACCAGCATGGGATATAGAAACTGAAATCGCTACTTCCTGCAGCCAAGTAGGACCTCTAATGGAACAAGGGGAATATCAACGCCGACCACACAAAATCTTCAAATTTGTCTTTCCTATAAGATGTGCATGAGAAAGGATAGAACAGGGTCTGCGAGAATATCCATCCAATGTCTGGACCAGATTTGAGACCCATCCCATGAGAGAGAGCCAAGGCCTGACATTATTAATAATACTATCCTATACTTGCAGACAGAAATCTAGCATAACTGTTTCCTGAGAAGTTTCATCCAGTAGAACAGATGTTTCCACTGGATGGAAACAGATGCAGAGACTCATAGCCAAATATTAGGCAGAGCGGGGAGAGTCTTGTGGAAGAGCCAGCCAGAGTAGTCAAGAACATCACAAGAGGACCAACAGAGTCAACTAACCTGGGCTTATGGGGCCTTATAAGGACTGAACCACCAACAAAAGAGACATCAGGGGCTGGACCTAAGTCTTATACCTTTGTAGCAGATGTGCAACTTGATCTTCATGTAGGTCCCCTAACAATTGGGGCAGAGGCTGTCTCTGACTTTGCTGTGTGCCATTGGATTCCCCCTTCCCCTACCTGAACTGCTTGGCTGCACCTCAGTGGGCCAGCATGTGCTGAGTCCTGCTAGGACTAGATGTCCAGGATTCAGTGATACACAAGCGAGGCTTCCCCTTCTCTGAGAAGAAGTTAATGGGGTAATGGAGGGAGGGATTAACAAGGGTGGAGCTTGGAGGAGAGGAGGCAGGGGAGCTGCAATTGGGATAATTTCTGAATAAAAATATGTTATGGAGAAAAATTAAGCATGCAGTCCTCAATATGCATATTTATGTTTTCACTCCTAAGAATAAAATATATGCATCATTAAAATATGCTAACTATTGAAGGCAAAAAAGAGAGAACAGTCTTTACATTTATTCAAATATCTCTCTAGTAAGAAAAAAATCTGTCTTTTGGCAAGTGTTTGTGATCTCCTATAGTCTAACAGCAGCTCTTCTCTCAGTTCCAAATTGAGTATAGGAAGGATGATCTCATATGCTATAGAGCCTGTGGTTAAATGGGAGTTATTGTGTTATAAAGGTATCAACCCTTTCACTCTGAAGTTGATGTGTCTGGATTTGAACACTCAATTGAGAGTTTTTTGGACCATTCTCAATCTCAGTAAAATCTGGACAAATATCCACCTCAAAAATTGTTATGATGGATATGGTTAAAATAAGCAAATAGTTAGAAAAATGTTAAGTAAATTAATCTTCAAATGATTAAATACATATCCATATTCCCAAAGGACTGGCTGTCTTTGTATCTAGGAAATGTTTATGTCCACAGGGAATATTAAGAAGAACACAGTGATTACTCCCTAATTGTCTCTCACCAGAAACTGTGTCAGTGCTCTCCTGGGTTCATGAGCTGACTGTAAAAGAAGAATCCTTCTGTTACTATCTTGGAGCTGGTGAAAAGAGTGTGCCTCTTCTTCATGTTAGGCATGATATTATGACTTCTCTGTCCACTCTGGTTCTAAGTTTCTTGAAGAACATAACAAATTCATGGAACTGGCAACATTTGATTATCTGTCACTGAGTATGGTAAGGGCAGTATTTGGAGGTTCTACTCAAGGACATTGCAGTGTGTGTGTGTGTGTGTGTGTGTGTGTGTGTGTGTGTGTGTGTGTGTGTGTGTGTGATCTATAACTGGCCATAAAGACCTGTGGAAGAAGTTGGGGTTAAAAAGATAGATCAGTGTTTTAGATCATAATCATTTGTAATTGCAGTTAAATTTAAATTTACATTTAAAATATATGTGGATGTGTTAATGACAAGTTATAAAATGTTGCACATGGTCAATATATTCAAACAAAAAATGTTCTGAATCTCAAGTAACCTCAGTAAACATGATGATTCTTTGAAGTTTATATTTTTCTGTCATAAATTTTTATCATTTTTCCACTTGTTAGTAAATATTTGATCTGCATTCCAGTTGTAAGAATATCAATAATAGTCTGAATTTTTGCATAGTTAAAACATATCAATACATAGTTTTCTGTGACATACTTTTACCACAACTTTTCACATATTTACTTTAGTAACTACATTTTACATCCAGTGAATTTATATTGGCCTTAAACTTATTGATAGAAATTAGACAGCTTATTAAGAAAAGTTGTTATGATGCTGTAGGGCTGGTTCAGTAGTTAAGAGCTTTTGTTGGTTTTCCAGATGACTCGAGTTTGGTTCCCAGGACCCACATGAGGTGGCTCATAGCTCTCTGTGACTCCAGCTCCAGAGGACCAAACACCCTCTTCTGATTCTCATAGGTACTGTGATTATGTGACATACATAGAAACAGATGTGCACAAACAAATAAAAATTAATAGAAATGTTTATTGATTGACCAGAATATTATCACCTTTGGTCTAGATACCAGAAAAGTTCAGTTCTCAGTCATAAAAATTTATAAGTCAAGTAGTGGACATCTTAAGCTCTCTGATTACCTCAATGATCTTATTAAAGATTTGTAAAATGTGCTCAGTCCAATGGCCTTATTACAAATGAGTCTCTATTCTGTTAGTGTATGCTGTTCTAGAAGTGATCAAGCATAATGGTTGGGAGCATGGAATTTTTTAATTAGACAAATTTGGGATTAAATGACCTTCAATCTTTTCCATGTTACATGAAATTATGTAACTTATTTATACTCTCTCAGCCTTATTTTTCAATTGGTTAAGCAAAGATTGTGTATTTTAAAATTTAAAATTTTATTTTATACATGTGAGTGTCTTGCCTGCATGTATGCCTATGTACCATTTGCTTACCTTGTGCTTAAGGAGATAAACAATGGTGTTGGATGCCATGAAATTAGGGGTACAGACAGTTGTAAACATTCATGTGGCTTTTGGGATTTGAACCCAGGTCCTCTTGAAGAGCAGCCCTAGTGCTCTCTTACCCTCTGAGCTACCTCTCTGGTTCTCACATATTCTTTTGTAGTCATATTAAGCTATAATGGAAACTGCATGTTATAGAAGCTGGTCTACACTAAGCAACAGACTATCTAATTAATGAATGGTTGCTAACCTAATTTATTAGTATTATTAATATCATCAAGGCACAAGTTTTAAAATCACAGATTTGTGGCTGAATCTTAAATTCTCTGAACATGAAATTCTTTAGTGTTATCAGGTAGCAATTATGAACTTACTTGTGGATGTGGTTGCTGAAAGGTTTTGATGTGAAAATATAGACAGTGCTGGAATTGAATCACAGATTCAATACAGGATCTTGCTGCAATATCAAGCAAGAAGAGAGTCCCAGTGTTCTTTCTGGAACAAGTGAATATGACTTTAATATAAATTAGTGTAAATTGAGTGTTTGTTTTATTTTATCATCAGTGCAGCTGTTCTACAGATGAATTATGTTGTAATCACCTGAGCCAAACTAAGATGGTAAATT
Organism: Apodemus sylvaticus; assembly: GCF_947179515.1. Taxonomy (NCBI): domain Eukaryota; kingdom Metazoa; phylum Chordata; class Mammalia; order Rodentia; family Muridae; genus Apodemus; species Apodemus sylvaticus. Next base: position 16,157,724 of record NC_067476.1, on the reverse strand, counting down.
TGTCCTCACTGTCTGTAGCCTCTGCTTTCTTTTGCCTGTAACCTCTGCATTCCTCTGCATTCTGGGAAAAGTAGTTCCATTGTTCTTCCATCCTCATCACACAACATCTATTCTTTCTTAGAATCAGTGTGTTTATAAGCCTGCTTCTCTCTAAGGAATATTTGCTTTACCCTTAATCTTCACTTGGAACTTTAAAATATATTTTATGTTGTTAAAAGAATTTTGCATAACAACATCCTACTGAAGGTGGTGTCTGGGACAGGGATATGAAATTCTCAAAGCTGTGATGGAAACTGCACTACACAGGGAGTGGTTTTTGCATGTTTCTTTGAGGGAGAAAATGGACTCATCTGAAGAATTGAAAGAAACAGTAATTCTCCATTACTCAATTTTTTTACAACAAGTTAAGATTCTGAAGCCATATTTGGACTCTAAGTATGAGAATATGTATGGAAAGTATTTAGCCTTTAGGACAAAGTGACAGACTATGTCACTCACATGTTTCTGGGAGACTAAATGTAGTGTTCACACATACTCTGACTCTGCTTCCAAATGGCATATAGGCCCGGTTGGTTGGTTACATTACTACCATCATTGGGACTTATTCTTTTGACATGAATTTTCACTGAGTGGACTGTGCTGATTCATAAATACACTCCTCCTTTCATTTGGTCGTATCATAGGGAACCAGGTTACTTTTGCAGTCCAGTTGACAAAGTAATAGTAGGGACTTTAGACCTCTTAAATATTGCTTTTCCATTTAATGTTTTAACCCATCTGGGACTTTCATACGGTATAAGGTAAAAATTACTGTCCAGAACCACTCAGAGGAGTCCATTCTTCATTTACATACTGACCTATAACACCATTTTTACCCATAGCAAATCCTTTATTATAAGCCTGTCTGGACTTTGGCTCCCTCTTCCCCTCTACTGCTTTTCTGGTTTACCTCTGTAATTACCTACTGAATTAGGTAATTATTAGGCAGGTGTGATGTAAGCATTATACTGAAGCTACAATAGTGGTTCTACTTGGATGTGACAGCTGTCTTATGAAGCAGTTGATATTATGTGTGTATTTTCTGTGCATAGTGAGAGTCCTCATCTAGTGACCAACTAATTACTAATTATAAGCATAGAAACACAGGACTTCCAGAAGTAAGAAAACCATCACAAGCAGAATTATGAAGAGTAATTAGATTTTTGACAGAAGATAATTGTTTTTACTTCAGGAGAACAAACTTGGAATAAAAACTTCTGGGTACATAACCCCTCTTCTTTTTGATGTACTTAGGTGGGTATAAGACTATTTTTCTTTAACCACACCTTTTGTATAATAGAAATGGTAACAGTGTATATATAGTTGAATGTGTTAGTGCACACATAAGGTTAGAATTGTATATAAGGAAAACATTTAGTAATGCCATACATTTAGTATTTATTGTTTGCTGAGACTGGGATCAGACTGAGAAAGGAAATGGATTCACACCTAAATTTACATTTTTGTCCTCCACGATATTTATAGCAAAACATATGGAAAATGTAAAAGAAAAGCATGTAAACAAAGGTGTTTTCTAGGTCTAATAAACATCTTTATTATCATATGTTACAATCATTTATTTATTCAGCCTTTCCCAGCAGTAGGTGTCCAGCTGCTACAGAAGTATGAGGCTCAAGAACCATAGCAGTGTGTTTGAGTTCCTTCTCCTGGGGCTTCCCATCAGACCAGAGCAGGGGGGCATCTTCTTTTCCCTGTTCCTGGCCATGTACGTGACAACTGTGCTAGGCAACCTGCTTATCATCCTGCTCATCAGGCTGGACTCTCGCCTCCACACCCCCATGTACTTCTTCCTCAGCCACTTGGCTTTTACAGACATTTCTTTTTCATCTGTCACTGTTCCGAAGATGTTAACAAAAGGGCAGAACCAGCACATACCCATAACCTATGAGGGGTGTGTTTCACAGACCTACTTCTTCATATTCTTTGCTGACTTGGACAGTTTCCTTATCACTTCAATGGCCTATGACAGGTACATGGCCATCTGTCACCCTCTCCATTACACCACCATCATGAGTCACAGACGTTGTGCCATGTTAGTAGCTCTGTCCTGGGTCATAGCTTGTGCTTGTGCTCTTTTGCACACTATCCTTCTAGACCACCTTTCCTTCTGTGCCGACCACACTGTTCCACACTTCTTTTGTGATCTGGGTGCCCTGCTCAAGTTGTCCTGCTCTGACACATCACTCAACCAATTGGTAATCTTCACAGCAGGTTTGGCTGCCATTATGCTTCCATTTCTATGCATCCTCATCTCTTATGGCTGTATTGGGTTCACCATCCTTCAGGTTCCCTCAACCAAGGGTATCTGCAAAGCCTTGTCCACTTGTGGGTCCCATCTCTCAGTGGTGGCTCTCTATTATGGGTCAATTATTGGTCTCTATTTTCTGCCCCCGTCCAACAGTACAATCAACGATAACATAGTTGCTTCAGTGATGTACACAGTGGTAACTCCCATGCTGAACCCTTTCATTTATAGTCTGAGAAATAAAGACATGAAGGGGGCTTTAAGAAAACTCTTGAGTAAGAAGACAGAGTTTTCCAACTGATATTTTTTGTTTCTGTATTATATTGTGTCCTCAGTGACATAAATTCAGATTATTAAAATTATATCTCACTAGTTTTTCTTCTACTGTACTCCCTCAAAATGCTTTGCTGACATTATTTCTGTACCCATAAGAATACTAAAATAGGTTATTTTATGATGTCTGTTATATTAGTTTATTGGATATTGGGTTTGAGAATTATTGAGACTGATATCATTAAATGGGAGCTGTTGTGATTAGTTCTTCCAATTTTAAATTTATCATAAAGTGTGCCTGGAAATTTTACTGTTACTTGAAAATTTCCCAATTTTATGGAATATAGCTCCCTTTGTACTTAAGCACCCAAATACCCAAGAACTTTGAAGTTTTGTACAACTCTCCAAGAATTTTAATTCCAATTACATAATAATTGGTGCACAGCTTTCTTTTCCTTGGGAATACAGTCAACACTTCTTCACATGCATATGAAGATATTTAACGTCAAATGACAGCCCAGTTGCCTCTTGGGTTTTTGTCTAACAGTTTAATATGTAATGAAATCATCAATTTTTATCCAGACAACGTTTAGTGACTGTTTAGGAAAGCTTGAGTTCAGAGAGGTAAAAAACACTTCACAAGGAACTGCCAGACTGATTTCCAGAGTGGTTGTACCAATTTGCAACCCCACCAGCAGTGGAGGAGTGTTCCTATTTCTCCACATCCTCGCCAACACCTGCTGTCTCCTGAGATTTTAATCTTAGCCATTCTGACTGGTGTGAGGAGAAATCTCAGGGTTGTTTCGATTTGCATTTCCCTAATCTCTAATGATGTTGAACATTTTTTCCCAGTCTCTCTAGTCTTTATTGAAATACATTTTTGGATACATGTAGCATAGGATTTATCCCATTGGTCACTTTTGGTCCATATATAATTTTTTATTTGATATATTTTTTTATTTACATTTCAAATGATTTCGCCTTTTCTGGCCCCCCACTCCCCGAAAGTCACATAAGCCCTCTTCCCTCCCCCTGTTCTCCCATCCACCCCTTCCCACTTCCCTGGTCTGGTTTTGCCTTATACTGCTACACTGAGTCTTTCCAGAACCAGGGGCCACTCCTCCATTCTTCTTGTACCTCATTTGATGTGTGGATTGTTTTGGGTATTCCAGTTTTCCAGGCTAATATCCACTTATTAGTGAGTGCATACCATGATTGATCTTTTGAGACTGGGTTACCTCACATAGTATGATGTTCCCCAACTCCATCCATTTGCCTAAGAATAGTGTATGCTCTAAGATCAAGAATTGACAAATGGGACCTCATAAAATTACAAAGTTTCTGTAAAGCAAAGGATACCATCAAAAGGACAAATCGGCAACCAACAAATTGGGAAAAGATCTTCACCAACCCTACATCAGATAGAGGGCTAATATCCAATATATACAAAGAACTCAAGAAGTTAGACTCCAGAAAACCAAACAACCCTATTAAAAATGGGGTACAGAGTTAAACAAAGAATTCTCACCTGAAGAACTTCAGATTGTGGAGAAACATCTTTAAAATGCTCAACTTCACTAGTCATCAGGGAAATGCAAATCAAAACAACCCTGAGATTTCACCTTACACCAGTCAGAATGGCTAAGATTAAAAACCCAGGAGACAGTAGGTGTTGGCGAGGATGTGGAGAAATAGGAAAACTCCTCCACTGCTGGTGGGATTGCAAATTGGTACAACCACTCTGGAAATCAGTCTGGTGGTTCCTCAGAAAACTGGGTATGTCACTTCCGGAAGATCCTGCTATACCACTCCTGGGCATATACCCAGAGGATTCCCTAGCATGTAATAAGGATATATGCTTCACTATGTTCATAGCAGCCCTATTTATAATAGCTAGAAGCTGGAAAGAACCCAGGTATCCCTCAACAGAAGAATGGATGCAAAAAATGTGGTATATATACACAATGGAGTACTATTTAGCCATTAGAAACAATGAATTCATGGAATTCTTAGGCAAATGGATGGAGCTGGAGAACATCATACTAAGTGAGGTAACCCAGTCTCAAAAGATCAATCTAGAACTGTAAAATTAGGAGCTCTTGAAGGAAATAGCCACAGTAAGAAAAACTTCTTGGGACATATCACAGGGCTATGAAGAGGCATTCTAAGAGGCTGAGTATCCCTACTCAAGAAGTAGTGCAGGAAAGGGAATAATCTGTTTTTATTTTCATTTGGGTTTAGGTGGCACTGAGGACTGCATCTACAGTCTCAGATATGGTGCTAAGCACTCTACTGGAGTTATACTCCCAGTTTTCTTTAACCAAATTAACCACTAATCAGTCTTGCAAAGTGAAAGTTCTCTTTAATGCAGTAACTATCAAAGAAGCATTCTGCCACTAGCTTTTTCACTTCCTCTTCCTTGATTTCCTCTGTGACATGAAATTGGACCCCCAGCTAAAGTCAGACCTTAGAAAAGTGAGGGAATTAGAGGTAAACTGTTATCATATCATTATTTCTTTCTCTATTTCTAAGCCTTGTCTTTAGAGAGGGAGAGCCAATGGGAAGAAAGGAAATCTCTAGACAAGACATTGTGGTTAAAGTGAACCTTCATTCTTTCTAATGTCTAAAAGTCACACAAGAATTAGAGGAGTTTATTATATGTTAATTATATATTTATATTTATAGTACATATTATTAAATATATTTATGCTCAAATACATTTTATTTAGCATAGAGGAATTTTCTAAACAAAGTAAAAATTATATCATCTTTTAAAATTAAGTCTTTTCACTCTTTTCTGTGCTTGAGATTCTAACTCTGAGAGAGAGGCAAGTACTCCATGACTGAACTACATCCCCAACTAAGCAAAGTTTGAAAGAACAGCACAAAGAAATCCCATTCTCCTGACTAATACTTTGTCTACCCTACAGGTATTAATTTTTATAGATTATATTCTTATTAAATGTATTTATTTCTTCCCCTTAACTTCTATAATAGTATTACTAAAAGGATTAATTAGGGAGTGTGTATGTGCAAGCACACATGCATATGTATGTGTACATATGTGTGTATGTACATGCATGTGTGGGTTAAAGGGGTGATGGCCCATGTCCCACTCAGAGCTCTGGCTGCTGGACAAGATGGACATGGGTAGTTGGACTGTACGCATCCCCATGGAACCACCAAATGGGTGTTGGGCTCTGAGAAGCAACAGAACCTCGCTCTGGGAATGGGAAAGGGCAGTTCTTGGGGGTTGCCCAAAGAGCTGGCAGGGAAGAGCTCATGGGTCCTTGGGCCTCATGAGGCAGGCAGGTCCTTAGTCTTGGACATTGCAGATGCTGCTGGATGTCACAAAAGATCTGAGGATGGGAGTATGGGACCAGGAGGTTGGGCTCTGGCCCAGGGACTAAGGAAAAGAAGATGGGGAGAGCTCTTGATGGCTCCCATGGGAATGAAAGTGTCCTTGGCTTGATTAGCAGAAAGCTTGGGTTGGTGGTGGCCATGGCTGGGAACACTGGGAGGCCTTATAGCTGGAGACTAAACATGCAGCTCTTTAGGGGAAGACATGTCCCATTGTTCCAGCATAGTAGATCCAGATGAGAGGAAGCACTCCATAGTTTTCATGGAGAAGTAGAGAAAGAAGGTAGAGAAATAGAGTCTGGCCATGACCACATGGAGAGAGGAAGAACAAGAGGGCAAGAGAGAGGGAAAAGAGTAAGAGAAGAGAGCGAGAGAGAGAGAGAGAGAGAGAGAGAGAGAGAGAGAGAGAGAGAGAGAAGGGGAAAGCACTATAAAAGCAGCCCCTTTTTTAGTGGGCTGGGCATACCTGGCTGTTGCCAGGTAACTGTAGGGAGGAGCACCCCTGGCTGTTGTCAGGTAACTGTGGTGGTAGAGAACAGACAGAATACCAGGGGCTTGGGGCATTGCCCTACTATGATTAATGGTCATAGGATTATTGAGTTGAGGGCCTTGTGTCAGAAACCTAGTGTCTGGGAGCATGGCCAATGGGTCTGTCCCTTGTAGAGTTAGTCTACAGGGTCTCTGAAGGGTTAGCCTCACTCAACCAGAACATAGACTGCCTTTCATGGTTCTACCTGCATGTGTGTACATTCATGTGTGTGCCTGTGTGCATGTGTGCGTGCGTGCGTGTGTGTGTGTGTGTGTGTGTGTGTGTGTGTGTGTGTGTAACAGTAATTAAAAAAGAGGTTGTGGATTTGAGATGAAAAAGGATCAGAAACACAGAAAGAACTAGAGGCAGAGAAAGCAAACTAAATGTGATGCAAATACAATTTATGTGTATGAAATTAAGGAAAAGACTAAGAAGGCAGGGGTGCAATGGTGAGGTGCTTATGTTGGATTTGAGGGTTTGAAGAGCAGTACTGAAAAGCAAAAGGACTGGAGAGTAAAACTCCAGATTTCTAAGTAGCAAATCTCTAAGAACATATGTATCATGGCATTTATTGATCACAAGCAAGGGATTGGAGCCTGTGGGTCCAGAAATGGGCTAGAGAGCTATGGTGGAGACATTGTTTGCCATCAGTAAACAGTTGCAGTTTAAGCCACCTATAGGACACTCCTCCACTTAGGAAAATGAAGATTCTCCCCATAAGAAACTCTACTACATCTTTTCTCAGTATCAGTATTTTTGGTGAGGTTCCCCCACCTCTTTCCTGTCATCTAAATATGACACTTGGCATTTTCAAGTGATTTATTAAACAATCACATTAATGTAGAGAATATAAATTACAAGTGGATAGAGTAATAATTTAAACTTACAGAAGTAACATATGAAGATAAGAAAAGTAACAATTTACAAATAGAAGAGTGCATTAAAAATATGTAATTAACAAAAGATAAATTTCCAGATTTCCTGTAATGTAATAAATAAAAGGCAAAAGTAATAAAAGGCATGATTATGTGTTTAATAAAATTGAGTTCTATTGAAATAAGGATAAAGTAGGTGTTCTGAAAGTTCAATATATGTCTTCATGTGAATAGACAACTCTTTGCTATGTGAAAATTCAGTTTCTGTCTCAGTTTTATCAGAGAATTAAATAACTTGCTTCAGTAGAAAAGCAACATTTCCTTAAAATCTCAGTCAGAGCCAGGCCTGATTGCTCAATCCTATAATCCCATTAATTTGGAATTTGAGTCAGGAAAATTACCCCAGCTTGGTTATACAGTAAGTACCAATCTTGTTAAGGCTACACTAAACCCTATCTCACAACAAACAAAAATATATCTTAATAGTCTGCTAGACAGTTTAATATGTTGTTACCAAACCTTTGAGCCTGAGTTCATTCCATGGAATACACAAGGTAGAGGGGGAGAGTTAGCTCCCACATGATATCCTAAGTCTTCCAAACACACATTGTGGAAACTATATACCCACACATGCACACATGTTCACACACACCCATCAAATCACTGATGTGTATTCACACACACACACACACACACACACACACACACAAAAGGGAGGGTGAATTTTAATAATTCCTCAGAGTTCGAGATGGCTCAACTGTTTTCAGTTTAAGAGAATCTAACACCCTCTTCTTCTGGCCTATGTGAACACACATACACTCAGGTACATATGTATACACATAGAAAAAACACTTCTCAGGCAAAGAGAATGCTCTTTGCCTGAGATAAACACTGAGACACCCCTGTAAGTAACAGATTCCATGGATTGCCGATCATAAATTTTGAGTGGAAGTTCATATCTCTGATGAGAGGTTTACTGAAAAGAGGTGAACTATTTTACATTGTTAAGGACTAGAGAATTTGAAACTTAAAATGCAATCACATATAATTTGCCATTTACTACACTTTAAAAATATAAAATTATGTCAATGCCAAGCATTGTGTAAAAGGAGAAACTTTTTGTCACATTCTGGGAATCTTGGATTAACATATCTTTTAAAACTTTGTAGAGAATTGTCTTTTTGCAATAGATTGTGATTAACATGGAGACTCATAACTAGTCAAAGTGCAAAGGACAAGACTGTGAAGTGGAGAACTGTTAATTCTCACTGAGCTCCTGCAGGGTGTTCATGCTTCTAGCAACCAACCAGAGTTTCTGGATACATGAGTGAAAGACCACACACCACCTTAATTTCTATATGTCTTGACTATCTCAATGGGTGGCTATTTCCTAACCACCTTTGCCAGCATACACTCCACTCGAGTATTCCATAGTTAATACTTTTTTTTTCTGAGACAGGGTTTCTCTGTGTAGCTCTGGCTGTCCTGGAACTCACTTTGTAGACCAGGCTGACCTCGAACTTAGAAATCCACCTGCCTGTGCCTATAAGTGCTGGGATTAAAGGCATGTGCCACCACCACCTGGCCAATACTTTCTAAATCTATATTTTATCTTTGCTGTCCCAGACCCAAGCTGGAGAGTAACCCCTGGGGTGCTTTCCTGACTCTAACATATTGATGGGCTCTTAATCCTGATCTCTCTGCTTTCCCATCATATTATGGTCTGTCCTACACTCCTCTTATGGAAGAATCTCCTCTTCTCTTCTGTGCTTCTTCCTAAGAATCCTGAGAATTCTGCCTTTTTCACCCTGCCCAACCATTGGCCACTGACTCTTTATTCATCAATCAAAAACCAACTGGGGACAGAAACCATCAGTATCTGGACATGTAGATTCCTGAGTGATATTTTTTTTGTCTGTAGATTAATCGGTACAATTCTTGTCCAATAGCTACATTGCCATAACTTGAGTGATTCCATACATGGGGTTTTGATGGCCAATTCCTTCTTTGAACCATGAAGGGGGATACTGTCAGGAGCAGACATGTCTCTAGTCAAATGATCAATTATATCAAATTAATATTATATATCATATACTGCGTATTTCTGATGTTTTTGAAGACTATGTATATAAAGTATTGAATTGTTAAACTTTGACTAATCTTAACTATTTCTATTTGAATATTGTAGAAAGCATCTTAATATAATTTGATAAGAATCTACTACAACCATGAGTTTATTATCTGGGCCTTAACTTGTGTTACTTAATCATTCTAAATAATTTGTAATAGCTGTTATTAGAAGAACTGGATCTAAACCTTGTATTCTTAAATGAGTTGCATAGGCATAATGCCCATCTAATTGTTAAACTTTGACCAATCTTAACTATTTCTATTTGAATATTGTAGAAAGCACCTTAATATAATTTGATAAGAATCTACTACAACCATGAGTAGAGAAGAGGAGATTCTGCCATGAGTCACAATATTAATTTCAACTTTTGAATTAATATAACAATTTTATATCAATGGAAACCTTAAATCTGCATCAATCTATAAATTCTCTACCAAGTTAAAAATTATAACTTCAATTTGTACAAATTATAAAGATTTCTACAAATATAAGGGTTTGACTATACAATGCTTAGGTTAAGAATAAAATTAGTAATCAATCCCCAAATTATGACCATTTCCAAATTTTCCATTAAAATATCAACCTATCTATAATTTAAAAAATAACCATAATGAGACACCCAAAGCCATGTTGGGATGACAACTCTCCATAACTTCTTCCTACTGAAAAGGAGTGACAAAAACATATTAAAGGGATGAGGAGTGGTATGAAAATTAGAAAATTTGGTTAGATTTAACAAAGCTAGCTTTAGCATCTGTTACCCAGCCTCTGATGCTTAGAAGACTCAGGGATTGACTGAAATTCTGACTGAAAGACCAGATAAACCTATCTGTTGAGTTAGTTCTCTCACGCCATTGCCTGTCTTGACCTATATGAAACCAAAGCCTAAATTATTTATTCATCTGTATACTTAAATTCTCCCTCTTGTGGAGATAAATACCTCTGTGGGTCATATGTCCCCTTTCTCTTTATATAATCTGAATACACTTCTCTTACCTGTCTATAATAAGTTTTTTTCCTATTAACCCCTGCTCTTGACCTACAATTTGATATCAAAAGTCTCAAAATATTTATTCATCTATGAATTTAATTAAATTCCTTCTACTCACTGTACAAGCCTATTTCCAGGCAATAAATTAGTCATATCAGGCTGAACAATCCCAGACTTCCCATGTAGACCATGTTCAAAAGAATCTGAGTATTTGTCCTGATATAAGCCCTTTAAAGCATTCTTTCATTCATTCTCCCTTCTATCTGTATGCTATTATTTCCTACATTTGAGATCAAAAGCCTGGATTTCTTTATTCCATGTATACTTAAAACCATTCAAACAAATATCATTATACTCCATTCTATCCTTAAGAACAATTAAACCAAATTTCATTCATATCTAGCCTTTATCTGCTTGTAAGAGGCAGGAAGCTTCTACTGGTTGTCTCAGCCAGACTTTTGAGCAGCCTGATATTTTTTCACAGCATGTGCTCCCAGCTTCTCTGAATCCAAACTCTCTGTACAGTTTTGAACCCCAGGAAGAAATCATCACATGGCTTGAGTAAAAATTGTAGCCTGCTAAGAAACAAATTCTTCGCAGTTCCTAATCATACACCATGGTGTGAGTATGTATTCCATCCAACAATCTCTAAATAACTTTCTGGGAGCCAATGATACTCCAACTCAGAACCAAGCCAACATAGATGAGGCATTTCATCTCAGGAGATCAGCCAGGAATTACAATTACCCTACAGGGGTCCTGCCCAGGAAGCTGTGCAAGGACAGAAGCCCCGCGGCCATATCACTGCCTGCAGGGACACAAAAGGATCACTAGGTACTGCAACACCCTGAGCTTTAAATTTCTGGTGGTGCAAACCTCCAGGGGTGTGCCTGCACTCAGGAACTGAGCACTTAGGCGGCTTTTTGTCTGCCAGCCCCCTGGGCTCAGGGCCTTGTCCTGCCCAGGAAGCTGTGGGAGGAGAGAAGCCCTGCAGCCATATTTGCTGTCTTCAGGGACACAAAAGGATCACTAGGTACTGTAACACCCTGAGCTTTAGATTTCTGGTGGTGCAAACCGCCAGGGGTCTGCCTGCACTCAGGAACTGAGCACATAGGCAGCTTTTGTCTGCCAGCATGCTGGGCTCGGGCTGTGTCCTGCCCAGGAAGCTGTGGAAGGACAGAAGCCCCGAGGCCATACTCACTGCCTGCCTGCAGGGACACAAAAGGATCACTAGGTACTGTAACACCCTGAGTTTTAGATTTCTGGTGGTACAAACCACCAGGGGTCTCCCTGCACTCAGGAACTGAGCACATAGGCAGTCCATCTGCAAGCCAGTCCATCGCAGGACCTGTGTCCTATGTGAGAATCAACAGAGGGAGTGACCCCCACCACAACTTCTTCCCTCCATAATAGAGCAGACAGAGAACACCTGGTTGACCTTGACAACCTAGGTATAGCTTGAG